>NW_005063424.1:0-923 GCF_000277835.1 Geospiza fortis | reverse complement strand
TGCATGTATACACTCCACATGTTTACATTTGGATAATCTAGCATAAGAAGGGTTACTGAACCCTTCTGGTTCAAAACACAACATTTCACTATAGCCAAACTCTAGGAATTTCTTCATCCATCAAAACACAACCAGCACAGGGGTAGGAGATGGCTACCATGCTAATGAATTAACATAGCATGCAACAGTTATAAAGACCTCAAGTAAAAATGCACTGCTCTGGGAGGCACTAAAGAATGCTGTTAGCTAGAAAGCAATTTGGTCAGGGCAGGATCTCATGTCTGTTCTGGGAAAAGTTCAAGTGGAATTTGAACTACAGAAAAAGTCAGGACCCAATTTTACCTTTGATTCAAAGATCTTTCCCAAAGCTTATTTTCTGAAGGTCCCAGGTCCTATCCTACATTCAGAGCAGAACTGTATTTCCATGTCCAGAACTACAATAAAGCAGATCACTTCCCAGAAGAATTCCACACAGCATCAGCTATCATAGCAGGGTTTACAGCTGGACAGATGTATTCTCCCAATGCTGTTTTAGAAGTTCATGGGAGCAGATCATCCTCATGGGGTGAGACAACACACAGCAGCTACTGATCTGTGGTTTAAACCATTCAAGACCTGCTCATTCCCATGATCTTTAACAGCACATGAATAGATAGATGACAGATGCCTGTGAAATAGTACTACCTAGTCAAAGTTTAGCTAGTGTAAAACATCACTGCTTTCAATTTGAGTGCTCACCTATCTTGAACCTTAATTGCTTGCAAAACTATGTGGAAGCATTAGAGTTTGCACCCATACTCTCACAATGAGAAATATCCTTTCTTAGAATGACAATACATCTCAGTATGTGCCAGCTACAGATACAAATCCTGCATAATCATAACCATTAAGGCTGGAAAAGACCTCTAGGACCATCAAGTCCA
>NW_005063423.1:0-923 GCF_000277835.1 Geospiza fortis | reverse complement strand
AAAAAAAAAATTCTGTAAATGACTTAGATGTAAGCTGATTTCATTCCTAGTTTGCCCAGAATATGGAAGATCACACTAACAGTTTGTAAACCTGCTGCTCTTTACAGGTTAGAAAGTAAATTGACAAACTTGCATGGGAATATAAAAATAAGAAGGTTATCAGACAGAGTTAACTCACAGCACTCTGCAGCCTTGCATAAGGAAACATGGCTGTAGATTTTGTATGGAGAAGTCTTCACGATGTATAAACACCTTTAGGTATTTTTCATTTCAAAACAAACCAAGAAGATAAGTAAAAAAATAATGAAAAAAAATTGGAGGTTCTTATTAACAATTAACTGAAATATCAGGAAATGAACCATCACCTGGGCCAGACCTGGAGCCTTACAGGGTACGTATACATTAGTGGTCTGGAACAGAAGGATGTTTTAAAAATTAATTTCTTAACTGCGCTTTGGCTCTCATCATAATGTGATCTTGGAGTGTACAAACTGGAGTCTTTCTGGATGAAATTAAACTGAAAAATGTGCTTCAAGAATGCACCAAATGCTGTTTAAGTGTCATTCAGTCCACGCAACCACTCTTGAGCTATGCTGAAGTTAACCCTGTCCCAAAAAGATGCAGTGTTGATGACAAGGCTTCAGTGCCAGCTGTTCTTCTGCTCACATTCACTGCTGCTGTACCACTCTATTTACTAATAGGAATAACCATCAGCTGTTAGGCTTATCACCAACAAGTACTGCCAGAGGCACCTCCTACATCTGCTGCATCTTTGCTTGTGGAACTCTTGAACAGCATTACACAACAAGTTTCCTCATTTTGTGAAGAAAAAGTTCACTTAGCAAAGGAATTATGATCAACAACTACAGCGTTTTCCAAACTTTTCTAATGAACTAATCTGAGATTAAACCAAGGACTGAACT
>NW_005063422.1:0-923 GCF_000277835.1 Geospiza fortis | reverse complement strand
CTGTTTGAAAACATAGAAAAAATCAGTGGATGGCACTGTTGGCTTGCATTTAGAGAATCATCTCCTAAATTGTAAAATTTACACGGATTTTAAGGTTAACCGTATATATATGGATTTGTGTTTGCCTAGTACTTGACAGATTTTGCTGTATTTGAGCATATAAATTTTTTAAAAAGTTTATTATCATGCTAAAGCCTCCAAAATTAATAGTTATTTAATTCTGAAATTTTGTGGCTCACTTTAATCAGAAAATGTTCGGACTAAGTATAGAACTGAACAAATCCTCCCTTACAATTATTGCATGCTAGGTCTTGCAACACTAAAAAAGGACTGATTTTACCTCTTTAGTCTATAAGCACAAAGCATGAAAATTTAGTTTATTGAAATCTTGTACAAAACTCCACTTTTTCTGACTTATAGAGTACCTTAGGAACTTATTCATTCAGGCTCCAATCACTTTGTCTCCATTGATCACAAGTTCCCTTCGAGCCCTCGAGCACTCTTTGAAACAAGGAAAGACAGAGAAAATGATGTTGCTGGAAAAGCATCACGTGGTCGATGTGGAGAGGCAGCACAAACCTGGTGACAAAGGAATTGCCTTCCCCAGAGCACAGGGTGCTGAGGTCATTTGCTGCTTGGCAGCATTTATCCTGTGCTGCAGCTCAAGCCTTGCATGTCATAGGGAGGGGGAAATCTGCAAATCTTTCTGCTGTGGATCATAGGGGTAGGCAAAAGGAAAAGGAACTGCCAGGTTCCTCTGCTGTGGATAGAGAAGCTGGGGCTTCCATCATTCACAATGGAGTGAATTCCACTGAAAATAAGCACACCTGAAAGTTGCAGCCTGGCTTTGAATGCAAACCAAACCACAGCCTCAGTGTCAACCTTTGTTTGAACCTACATCATGGATGCAGTTTTGTACACTT
>NW_005063421.1:0-923 GCF_000277835.1 Geospiza fortis | reverse complement strand
TGTCAAATGCTTTGCAGGAGTCCAGGTGGATGACATCTGTTGCTCTTCACTTATCAACCAAGCCCTCAACCCATCCCAGAAGGTCACTACATTTGTAGGACACAACTTGCCCTCAGTGAAGTCATGTTGGATGTCACCACATATCCCCCTATTTTCCTTATCTTCCATCCACAGCCTTGCTCTCACTTCATTAGCTCTCTGAAAGACACTATTTTTGTTCTATATTTGCAAAGCACTTGGCACAGGAGAACTGATCATCCTGAGCATAGTTGTTAGGTGTTCCAAAAATATGAATATTAAACAGTCTGCTTTTGTTTAAGCCAGCTACTAAATTGGGGTAGACCCTCTATGTGCAGAGAGTTGTTTTGATTAAATGGGATGCAAAGGGACGAAATCTATAATACTTGGTCCATAATATGGTCACAGAAATGTTAAAAAATTAGCAGATACTGCATCACAAGCAATTGAGAACGTATTTCTCGGAATTCATGCCACCTTTAAGTGGCACTTGTTATCTTATCTTTTGGCGTGTAATTCCAGGAGGAGGAGAATGTATGTCTTTCTACTGTCTGCTGACAGCAGGAGATAATTCATCATCCAGTAAAGCTCTTTCCATCCTAGTTCTTGGCCTAAATCCAGATTGTCCTAGGTCCAGAATACACTGGCTTTAGCTAGATCAGCTTGTAATTGGCCTTTGGCTAACTCCTCTATGAGCCCAGTCTGATACTGGGGTGTAACTATTCAAAGCTGGTTTATTTGATGCTGTTAGATGAATTTGTTTTCATGGAAAAGGAGAAGATGCATCCTTTTATCTGAGCACATTTCAGGCTAGGTTTATCTTTTCAAAAAGTAAATCAAATTAGCAGACCTTTTACAGGAAATTAAGAAAATGGTGATATATAGGTGCATATATATATATATAT
>NW_005063420.1:0-923 GCF_000277835.1 Geospiza fortis | reverse complement strand
TGCACTCTTGATTCTCCTAAGGGCAAATATATGATCTAAATTCCTTTACTTCCTATCCATACTGTGGGTCCTAATGATTTTACTGTGTCCTGTTGACAGTCTATCCTTCTCCAAGTCTCATTGTTTATTAGGTGAGACTAGGTGTCATTAAGAAAGGTAGAATAATTTCTACTAACACATCCCAACCTTAGAGCCTGGGCCACAGTCATGAGCCGCTGTACCTCAGGATTCCTACTAGTACAAGTGTATATTTGAGTGCAATTCCATTTTTCCTTTGTCCTTGGATCTTTTTGCCTTGACCTTATTAAATCAGGATTTTTTATAGTGACAAATAAGGGATCTTCTTGACGCCAGAGTGATTTTTGCTTTTATATTTCCTTCATATATATTTATAGCTCTGTAGACTATTGTTGTACAGTTATATAGTTCCTAGCTAGCTCCAGCACTTTTCCTCCCCTGATAGGTAGAAAGACAAAACACATTCCAAAGGCTCTGAGCCCTGGGAATCCAAGGCTCCTATCCTATCTTGGTTCTTCCTGGGAGCCAAGAACAAGCTACCCTCCCAAGACACTTTCTCATAAACAAAGTACAGCTAGTACCAAAAGGGGGCTTCAGAAAAGGGCTGAACCAGAAGGGGGAATTACGTCATCACTTGTGCTTCTAATTGGGAATTGTCAATTATGCTAATTTGTTAAACTTATAAAACTGTATTCATCCTATGTGGGTTTGGGATCTTTCCATATCTGCCCCTGGAGGCCTCCAATAAAGACCAGCTTTTATACTACCTATTATGTGAATATTGTCTTGAAAGTGTGTTGCTTTATTTCTAGATCTTTAAAGCATCATTCTGGGACACCTTGACTCCTTTCCCAATCTAGACACCAATGAACTGGCTATGTGGGAATCCAGGGCACAGGGAATAT
>NW_005063419.1:0-924 GCF_000277835.1 Geospiza fortis | reverse complement strand
TTTTTTTTTTGTTTTGTTTTTTTGTTCAGCAAACTCAGGTAAGTCTGAGGTGTTCTATATCATATTTTCATAAAAGCACCATCATCTGTGTAAAGCTGCTCATACATAATCTCATTTGCCTTGTAGGAGACTTTCAATAAACTCAAGATGAACACCTTGACAGATGTTTGGGATTTAACTACCTTGGCATCATATCAGTAGCACAATCAATCATTGCAACAAAAAGATTTCATCAAAACTTTGTTTCCAAGTGCATCTGTTCAAACCTGGTGATGAAAGAAACTGCTTGTACAGCCCTCAGCACAGAAACTTTTCCCAGCTTCTGCCTTCTGACAATAACTTCAAATGAATGTTTGCATAAGTAAATCTTTTGATCTTATTTCCACTATTTCAGCTAAATCATATAAGCAAGTAGCTTTCCAAGTGCCATCATCAGTCACGCTGTTTGCTACTCAGTTTTCCAGGTAACAGCAAGCTCCAGTGGTGGTTTGTCCCATGATCAGCACAGCACCCATCTATGCAGCTTCGCCCGTGTCTAACACTCCTGACACAGTCCTCAATCTCAAGGATTTAAAACCATCTCTCTCTGCAGAAACTCCCCACTTCCTTGTAGGCAGAGCCTACCTGAAGTTTTAGGGAACTTTTAGGAATTTCATTGCTTTTAACCACTTGATACTGTGATCAGTATCCTTTTTCCAAGCACACTTGAGCATGAAGAGTAGCTTCGAAAATTACCAGAACATCAGCAAAAATAAAGGGAGAGGAAAGGCACCAGACAGACAGACCAACAGCAGGACTTTAAACCATGTTTAAAAATTTTGAAGCAGTCCAACAACAACAAATTATATTCAAGTACACAAAAAGCAGGTATTTGCTGGAGCCAGGAAACAGACTGGATGCTAGTGCATGGCAGAAGGCTCCCAT
>NW_005063418.1:0-924 GCF_000277835.1 Geospiza fortis | reverse complement strand
AAAAAAAAAATTTTTATTTAACATTTCTAGGGCAATTTATACATGTCACCTTGTACTTAATGCCCCTTTTAAAACAGTTAGTTTTACCTCATCCCTATGAAACCTATAAAACTACTTTTCATACCACACAGGAAATTTCTAGCTATACCAGGAAATCTGGACCTCTAATGTCAATACCACACAAAAAGAAATAAGTATTTTAAAGAAACTATTACTTAGAGGACATTTATTCCTAGCTAGTGTACTTCTGCACACAGCACTTAGAAACTGGCTTTGCTTACTGGGGAAAAAAAAAAGAAAAGAAAGGTAGTTATTATTAACATGAGTTTTGGCTCCTTGGATAAAATTAGGTTCACATTGAAGTGATTTGCTGAACTAGGGCTATGAGAAAAATCTTGAATCTTGCTTTTGCTGGAGTATAAAAGAGTAGGATGAGGCTGTAAATATGAAGTGAGTTCCTTACGAGCATCCAAGGACTTCACAGCAAGATTATGCAAAATTCTTCCTATGCCTGTCAAAGAATATCTGCAGATACTGAAGTTAAAGTCAGCAAGAGTTGAACACATGAATCTGAGGTAGAATTTGGCCTGGTGATTTCAGTGCTGTTCTCCTGTTCTTGTGTTTGGCAAGAGAAACACTGCCCCAGATCTCACCAGCCTGCACACACCCCTCAGTTAGCGGAATGCAAGAATCTACTGTTTATGCTGGTGGTGCCCTCTGAACAATGCCTATATTTGCACATACTTTTTCAAAGTTATAATTCCTGTGTTGTTTTCTGCCAAATCACTCATTTCCTCCTATTAAACATATTATTTTTGAATAACACCCACCAAAACCCACCAACCCATCATGCTGTAAATAGCACAAAGCATTAAATATCTGATGGACAGATCTTAGTCCCCAAATGCCTAAATTCATGAGGTT
>NW_005063417.1:427-924 GCF_000277835.1 Geospiza fortis | reverse complement strand
CTCTGGCAAAGTGTGTGCACACCCCAGTTTCTTGTCTCTTTTTCTAATTATCCTCCATTGCCTGCATGTCTCCTGTCCTGCAGACTAAAGCTTTTCCTCCCTCTCTCCCCACTCCCCAGGTACGAATGATGCAGTCCTTAATGAACATCCTGACTTCCAGTACCCTGCTCCCACGCCTCAATGGTGAGAACTTACTGGGGGGAACGGGGTTGCTGGAGCACCCCCCACTCAGGTTGCTCCATCCAAGGGGTCCCAGCTCACTAATTAAATCCTCATTGCCAAGGCTGATGCAGGGCAAAGTGCGTGCAGGAGGCGGCAGTGAAGCAGAGGGAGCCTCTTGCTGCTCTGACAGGCTCCCAGCAGCAAACGCAATGGAAAATATGAGCCCTGTGCAGATCCTAATGCTTTCCAGACCCTCTCCCCGAATCCCTGCATCTCCTGCCTCGGCAGCAGCTCAGAGCAGAGTGGGGCTGGTTGCAGGAGTGGCCAAGGGGGCT
>NW_005063417.1:0-264 GCF_000277835.1 Geospiza fortis | reverse complement strand
GCCCGGTTAGATGAGGGCTTCCCTCTGCCACTTCTGGACAGGATTCAGCTCTCCAATATCCTTGTGAGGTTCCACCAGGTGAGTGAGAGGGAGCAGCTGGCTCCAGGTGGGGCCCATCCTGCTGCCCACAAAGCCCTGCTTACCAGCACAGCCTACAAATCCAGTTCCCCCACCTGTGCTGGAAAGTGACGAATGGGAAGGTGCTCTTCACTGAGATCCCAATGGCCCAGCAGCAAACCAGAGCCACATGTCCCAATCCATTCT
>NW_005063416.1:0-924 GCF_000277835.1 Geospiza fortis | reverse complement strand
TGCTTGCTAAAGGTAGCCAGCAGCTGACAGCTACTTGGGTTCCGTGCAGTCTGTCCCCAGAAGAGGACTGAGCTATCCAGACCCTGCTGCCTGCTTGGGGGCAAACCTGCTCCCAGCCGGAGGCCTTGACAACAGTCCAGGTAAATTGACTTGTCCTTCCAGTCTCTGGGCTTCCCCATGCAAAGGCAAACAGGTTTTGGCTGCCAGGGTCCAAGGGTATACAGAAGAAAGCATCCTTGAGATCTGAAACGGTAAACCATCCATATTCATCTTTTAGTTTGCTTAGTTAAAGCATATGGATTTGCAACCACTGGGTGGAGATCTCCAGCTATTTTGTTAATAGCCTGTAGGTCTTGAACCAGACTGTAGTTCAAGCCATCAGGCTTTTGTATGGGTAAAATGGGTGTATTCTATTCAGATTCACATTCCAGTGACAACCCAAATTTTAGAAAATTGTCTATGATAGATTTAATACTTTTTATGTTTTCCACTTTAAGTGGATATTGCTTAATTCCTGTTGATCGTGTTCCAGGTTTAAGTTTAATGATTACAGGTTGTGCTGCTTTGGCCTTACCAGGGGTCCCATCCACTCATACTTTAAGACAAACCTGACTAAGAACTTCTTCTGTGTCTCTTCTGTTTTGGACCAATCTGTAATGAGAGCTGGACTTAGAACAAGATTATTTGTTCGTCATTGACTATGATCTGAAATCCTCCAGGGGTAAACTACATTTCACCCTGTTGGAACCTGTTACAACATTCTCATTTCTCCAACAAATCCTTCCAATGAGGCATTTTGGGGGGCGTAAGCATATATAGGAACCGATGTATTCCTACTGTGTTTCCCAGTTCATAAGATCGTGGTTTTAAAAAGGATACCTTCTGCTGTTGACTTGTGGCTCCAATGACATTCACAACTTTACC
>NW_005063415.1:0-924 GCF_000277835.1 Geospiza fortis | reverse complement strand
CTATATAAATGCAGGCCACACCTCACCATGCTCACTTGGGGTCAAGGACAATCAGAATGGACAAAATGACTGCTAAAAACGTGTGCCCTGACCCCCTAAAACCTGTAGCCAGCTCCTTCCTCTGTGACTTTAATGCTGACATGGCTGAGACCTATCGTTAATTATTGCTATTCACTAAAAATGCTTTTCTAAAGAAAGAGAAATCAGCTGACTGATGTGTTTCTGTGTACAGGTACCACTGCCCTCTGCTGGGTAGAGCAGCTGCCAGATCTTCACATGCCATTTTTATGTGTTTAAAGTGACATATTCATGTGCAAAGCTGGAGCAGAGGAGGGCAAACAGTCCTGCCTCATGGCCCATGTACGTGAGAGGCACTGGGATCTTTTCAGAGCATTATATGGCACATGAAAGGAAGAAGGGTTAATCCAACCCAGGTACTCCTGAGGCAGTATTTCCAAAGCCAAAGCCACCTCCTGGAGTATGATGTATTCCACCTGCTTTTACTATACCTGCAGATTTAGGGCGTCCATCTGAGATATTCAGTGTTGCCTCCAAAGGGCTGCAAAAGCAAGTGCTAGAATGGCAACTGGATAAACACTCACTGAAGACAGAGTTAGATGAATTGGAAAGCGATCCAGAAGCTCCATCACTCAGCTCATAAAACCCTATAAAAATAAGAGTTTGGATTTACATTAGTTATGTCTACACAAAGTTACTATTTGTGTCCCTAGAAAGGCAGTCAAGCTGGTGTTTGAGTTGGCTTACCCTAACACAAGTAGTTATGGGATTTCATTCAGTCACCCCAAAAACAGCCAACAATTTAGTAATATCCTTATTGCCATGAATTTACTTTGTTTAAAAGTAAAGCACTTAAAACAGCAGAACTTATCTCAGCATATGGAATTTTTTTTTTAACTTTACAAG
>NW_005063414.1:0-924 GCF_000277835.1 Geospiza fortis | reverse complement strand
AAAGGATGAGGCTCCTTTTAATTTTTCACTCTGTAGGGAGGCTCCAGTGTTCAGCCCTGTGCAATACAAGTTCAGTGTTATTACAGAATATTTCCATACAAATCACTGTGAAATTACATCGGCATTTTCACATAACTAATCATGATAAATGTGTTGCAAGCTGCTTTACAGTTTTTTAACGAGTAAAAATGTAGATCTGGGTGACTCAGAAGAGGCATGCTTTGGACATTCAAAATCTGCGTTAAAAGCAACTGTAGCAGTAGGACAACCTTACTGAGTCCTTGCTACTAACAGTTCTTCACGATGTGATAGAAGAAGAGGTAAATAGACCTGCTCTTTGGAAATCTTATACCTTTTACCTAGAATTAGTTGCAAATCCTTGGTTGAGTATAGCTGTGAAATATAAAGGTGTAAAGTGAAAACCAGCAATCTGCAATTAGGAGATCTGGTCAAAGTACATAAAAATCATCACTAGAAGGCAGGATTATTGCAGGAGTTCAAGGGAAAAAGAGGCTATGCATATGCATGGAACTGATATTGTGGAATATTCGGTCAAGAATCAAACACATTCATCTTTACATGCAGCTGATCCCAGTGAAGAGTTACAGGGCATTACATTTTAATGACACTTAAAACAGCCACATTCTGGCCAGGTGCCTGGTAAAATGGATAACTGAAGTATAGTTAAACTGATATGTATGCATGCTGTAATCTCGAGTGCCTATGTATTTTGGTATAACATAGAACTTGAAAGAATTAAGTGAAGCTTTAAGCATGGCAGGTGAAAAATTACCCATGTAACTTTTTCTTTTAGAAAACCAGACTAATTTGCAGTGCTGATCAGTCTTGCAACAGAGGAAGAACAGAAGCCAGCCATAATGGGCAAAGGCAATCAACAGTCTCAGCCATCTGAAGGGAGGTAAA
>NW_005063413.1:0-924 GCF_000277835.1 Geospiza fortis | reverse complement strand
TGAGGTTGGAAAACAGCTCCAAGATCATCGAGTCCAGCTGATGCCACAACACCACCTCTGCTCCAGACAGCCAGAGTACCAGAAGGCAGAGAAGCTGACAAAAAGCCCACGTGGTTTTGGAAACCAAAGGGCACCAGATCCTTCCATCACTTTTTTAAAGGGATGTGAGAGTAACAACGTGTGTTTCCTTGGTGAGCTATTGTGCTTTCCTAGAAGGACAAAAATAAAAGACTAGTAGAAGTCTTACAACAGAATTTCTTCAAAGGACCTTTCAAGGGGGAGATTTATTGAGTCTTATTCTATCAGACACTAGTCAGTGAACATGTGCAACTTGGGTGAACTGGAAAAAAAAAGAGATTGTCTATAAATTCTTGTACTCCAGACACTGTTCCTCAGAGGCCAGCCCTAATAAACCCATCATCACAGCAATACCATAATTCAGTGGTGGCTCACTCTTCAGAGCCCTGCATCTTTTCTCAGGGACTCCTGCAGCAAACACACCATGCATCAGCTGCCCTGAGGACACAGTGCTTTAGTGCTAACATGGGACATGTCAGAGAGCTCCAGCCCAATAGCCAAGGAAGAGTCTCTCTTCTCCCTATCCAGAGAAGAGCTCAGGCCCAGAAAGTAGTTAAATCATCCAGACAATATCCTACTAGCACCACAAAATACTTTGCTAGGAGCCAAGATATTAACTAGAAATGTTCTACAATGTGCTATGAGCTGGGAAATGTGAGCTTTAATCTTCCCCAGCTGAATAAGAAACTGATCTTGAGCCTCCCATTTCACAAGCAAATAAAGCCAGAAAGCTACAAGAGACAATAATCATCTCACCCTGACAAAAGTAATGAGCTACACAAGAAATTGTCACCAAAACTGCACAAAGCTGAAAGATGTAGAGAAGGCAGAGTTACTGAATGCCTT
>NW_005063412.1:0-924 GCF_000277835.1 Geospiza fortis | reverse complement strand
GGTTGTAATTTCTTTAGTAATCCAGCCACCTTCTCCAATCCCTGGGACAGGGTTTGGCAACCTGTTGCAAATGGAGTAAGAGAGTTTTGAGCAGCAGTTTGCAAGGCTCTTTTGTACCAGGGAATATTTCCGGATTCCTACTGCCCAAGAGGCTGGAATTTTGTGCTGGAACCCCAGGGTATCGCTGAAGCAGTTCAGCACTTTGGGAAGCAGCTTTTCCCTCCCAGAGACTCAGTCCTGGGGCCCACCGGACCCCTGGGCTGCTCCCCCAACACATCAGTGTGACATGTGGCTGTCCCCATCGCCTGGGGCTGCCAGTGCTCACCTCAGGCACCCAGCATTGCACTAATCTTATTTTAATGAGCATTGGGACATCACATCATCCCCTTCTGCCCACTGCTGCTGTTTCACTGGACCTTTGGCTCACAGATTTATGCCAAACAGAGGCATATAACACTGTGAGAGTGAGGTTGGAAAGAGAACCACAGCTGAGGTTTGCCTGGCCTTGGAAAACCCATTGAAGCTGTAGGGCAGCTGTTTTCTTATTGTTGGGGTGCTTGGAGTTAGCAGAGATGCTGAAGATAAGTGGAGAAGAGGGAAGACCTTACTCTATGCTGTTTAGAGGATGCAGCTTCATGATTGTATACCAAGCTGGAGTGTTATCTGCTTTGCAGGACTTGTCTCCTGACATAATGAAATCTGCATACAGGATCTATGGAGCATCTTCAGGATCTATTATAGCTACAGCAGGATTGTGTGGATGTGATGTGGGTAAGGGCTACACATTTCTGTTTATTTTGTGTCTAAAGAGATGGAATACCTGGGAATTTTGGAGCTGCTAATATTTTTGTTTCATGATCAGTGGTTAATTCCTCAGATTTTTACTTTATTGGCTTCTTGAATAGTGGAAAACATGGGTAAATT
>NW_005063411.1:0-924 GCF_000277835.1 Geospiza fortis | reverse complement strand
CACCAACACTTCCAGCTCCACATCCCTCCTCCAACCCAGATTTTTTCTGCTGGTATCAGAGAAGCTCCTTTTTTATCACTTTCACATTTTTTATCATTTTCCCAGCCCCTCAGGAGCCACACCAGGGCACGGCTCCAATGCCCAGCGTGGCTCTGCCCCTCCCTGGTGCCTCCTGCCACCCCGGGAAAAATGAACTTTTGGGAATTAATGAAGCCCAGGATTTATGGCAGCACATCCACTGGAGCCTCTCAGGGTGCTCAGCACCCCTGCCAAAGCTGCACTGATGTCCTGCCCCTCCTGCTCTCTCCATTTTTCATCTCAAGGCATTAAATTAAAGATTCCGTGGCACAGAGACACAATTAATAACATGTGGAAGCAGCACAGGATTTCCACAGAGCCAACTGAAGCAAATAATAAATACAAAACTTTCTGGTGGCGTCTTAGGTGTGAAGATAAATCAGGAAATGTGATTCAAACTATTAATTGCACACCAGAAACGCGCAGTGTGGCTTAATGGTGGAATTGTAAATTTGTAGAGGCAAAAATAGGAAAAACCACCAATAAAATATTTCCATGTTGATAAAAATTCTTCCATTCTCCAGGTTTACCAGCCTCAGTCAAAAGCCACTATTTCTGATAAATCAGTCTTGCCTACACAGAAGACTGTACAAATTCTTTCTAAATCCATTCATTTAAACATTGGAAATTCCTCAGCAAACACACTTTAATTGTGTTAGATTTAAGCCCCTGGTAAAGGTTCATCTATGGGCACACAGACGCTTCTAAGAAATGGATTTTAAAATTGTTTAAAAACTGCATTTAAGGGGGTGTGGAAGCTTCAGAGGCAGCTCTGAGATCCCAAAATTCTGCTTGGAAAACTCCAAACCTCCCAAAGCTCTGAAATAGTGATTTAAAAAAAAAAAA
>NW_005063410.1:0-924 GCF_000277835.1 Geospiza fortis | reverse complement strand
TTTTTTTTTTTCTTTGGAGAGTTGATATCCCAGGAAAGAAAGGTAAGGAACGATATACTGTGTTTGTCCATCATATTTGTATCTAGACTTTATTAAGATTGAGAAAGTAATATTTTTTATCCTGGTTAAAGAAAACAAGAAGAATGGAATAATGACAGTAAACCCTACAGACCTTTATCGAGGAGCTTAATAAAGCATTTCTTAGCCTATTTAAATATTAGATTTTGGTGGCAGCAGAGAATTTTACTATGACATAATGCTACGACAGGCTATAGACTGACAATCATGGTCATGGAATTTACTGGGGAAAAATTGTGTTTAGGAGGTTAGAAGGGGACCAGCTAACTTAGATTTAGTTCTGCCTAACAGGGAGAATTGATTGAGATGAAAAAGGTGCATTGTAGTATGGGGTGAAACTAATCACAAGAAGATAAAGTGAACTGCCCTAAGGAAATAAGTGATAGAAGAACTAAAACCAGCATAGTTTAAGGAGTCAAGCTGTTCTCTGATAGAGAACTCAGGAAATTCATATGATAGATCATTTGGGAAGATAACCTGAGAGACACAGAAATGCATCATATCTGGCAGTTACTGGAAGAAACAATATTAATGCACAGTATCAAAAAAGTTAATGCAAGAAGAAGATGGTAAGCACAGTTAGAGGATACTTTAACTATTCAGGATGTCCATAGGGACTTGAAAAGCAAAAAGAAATCATATAAAAATGTCCTGTGGTTGTGGGTCGTATAACTGAGAATATTTGAAAGAAGAAACCTTATAGTTGTAAGGATAAATCCAGAATAAGGACAGAGCATATGAGTATCAATTAGTAAGAGAAATTAAAGAACAAAATATGAGATCCTAAAACTGCATAAGAGAAAAACTAGAAGAAATACTGATCCAAGTCTAATTGGAAAAAAAAAA
>NW_005063409.1:0-924 GCF_000277835.1 Geospiza fortis | reverse complement strand
ATCAAGTTAAATTGTTTTCCTGTTGCAAAGCATAAATATAATTACAAGTTTAATTTCAATGTTTTGGTTTTTTATTTTACCCCACACTTTCAGGGGATAGGAATGCTGGAAACAATCTCTTGGATCATCAAAATGCAGTCTTTTGCTTACCAAGAGAACTATGCTTGTGGCATTTTCCATGAACTCAATAATCCTTATCATTAAGTAGCTTGAGCTGTTATTTTTTTGTCCCTACAACTTGTACTGAAAAACTACTCGAGAACCTCACCACTTTTATGTCCAGAATCTCTCTAGCTTCCAGCCTAAATTTATTCATGGCCAAATTACACCCATTTGTTCTTGTGCCAACATTGTCTGCTAGGGTAAATAGTTTTTTTCCTTGCCTACTGTTTACCACCCTATTGCGTTTTTAGAGAATAATTATTTCCTGTATCAGTTTTTGTTTCTACTAGACTAAACAAGCAAAAAATTTCAAACCTTGCTCTTAAAAGCACTTCACTTTGGTAATTTATCCAGTTTTTCACCTGTTTCACCTTCCACAGACGTGATGAGAAAGATCTGTGTGAGATCTCTCAGGTGCTTTAAGCAATGGCATACATTTTTACTTTAATATGAAATAGTTTATCTGGTTCACACTTGGGTGGCATCTGCTTTTTCATGGTTGTATCCCACTGGCAACGTAGCAAGGCTGCAGTCAGCAAATATGCATACATAGATCTATCTCCTGTGTTATTTACAACTGATATGCTCCTGGTTTACAGCACGTTTTTTAATTAATCCTGGAGTGCATGTCTCCACTGCCAACACCGTGTGTTTAAAGAGTGAGCTTAGCAGCGTGTATTTTTAATGTGCTTTTTCCAAGGGTAACGCATGTTTGGGATAAGCTGATGCCAAAAATAATAAAAAAATTAAAAGGAATAATGT
>NW_005063408.1:0-924 GCF_000277835.1 Geospiza fortis | reverse complement strand
TTTTTTTTTTTTCTTTTTGCCTAGCAAACTGATGCACTTTGCAGTCAACTTACAAAAAAGGCTAAGCATTTGAAAGTGTGAAGGGCAAAAAATATCTGACGGCTAGTCTTCAAAAATACACTTTCATTTCAGAAAGCATAAATGTTTATTTCCTGAGCTGAGTGTTGACAGAAATAGGCTGCAGCGCAGGCATATGAATTTAACCCCTGGTAGGCATTCTGTTCACTGTGGTTTTTATGTGGCTGAGTGCAAGCATTGTAAATCTACGGGGTGTCTCCTAATATCAGTTAACAATAGCCTTGATTTGCTGCTTACAGATTTCCTTCCTTTTTTCCCCTTTCTTTCTCCTCCTTTCAGGGACTATAGTGTTTCTTCTGCTAAAAATAGATACTTTTCTACAAACAGTGTATCCCACTCAAATTGCAATTATGCCGGAATGACTCACTGAGATCACTGACTGTGGATTGAGAAAAAAGGTTGATTGAGCAACTGAACATACGCTTGGTTTTTTTTTTGCTTTTGCATACCAGTAAACCCAAAGCTCAAAGGAGGCAGACATAAATAGGTAAAAAGGCCTTCCCATTTTTATTATAGGAGCGAGGGGCATCGAGCTGACTGCACTCTGCAGTGCTCAGCGCTCCAAGCCAGTTCCAAGCACAGCCTCTTCAACAGAGCTCTTTAAACCACAGATCTTTTCAAATATCAGCACATGCACCACTTGCTCTCTATTTCACATTGCACACAGCTCCATGGTAAGCAGGGTAAATCTTTTATATTCCTGAAGACCCTTTCCTCTACTTCATTAAGATGGACTTCATGGACAGTAACTCACTAGGGGCCAGAGTGAAGCAGCTGCAGATGGTCAAGTGCAGAACTAAGATCTGTGCCTTGCACACAGCACTTCGAGAACTACTGGCCAAAAAA
>NW_005063407.1:0-924 GCF_000277835.1 Geospiza fortis | reverse complement strand
CCCCAGCCTGTAATGCTGCATGGGGTTGTTGTGATCCAAGCACACGACAGGGCACTTTCCCTTATTGAGCTCCTGCAACTGTCCTCAGCCCATTAATGAGTCTGTCCAGGTCCCTCTGTAAATCATTCGTACCCTCAAGCAGACTAACACTCCTATTCCATGTAGTGTCATCTGCAAATTCACCTGATATATGGGTAAAAGAACCCAACTCTGCTTTAACACAGGCAAGGGTTAATTCTCTGAAAGCAACTCAATCATATAGCTAAACTATTGGGTGAATTTGACCAAATAATCAATCTCTACTTGTGCTTCTTTACAGAGATACTTTACATTTATCAATTATTTAATGTCAGACATAGAACAGCATTTTGTATAAACCATTGCCCAGAAACAGAGCTATGAAGAAGCAAAAAAACCCCAGACATTTTTTCCTCCTGCACAGGAGACACATACTCTGCAGTTCCCCAGCTGTCAGCAGAAAAACTCTGGGAAGATCTATTTTCCCATAGGGAGGGTGATGGGCTTCTTTACAAGATCCCTGATTCATCCAGTGCCTTTCAAGAGGTTTTCACCTTATACCATCTGTTTGTATGTGTGTAAAGCAGGGAAGCAGATTACATGCAAACAAAGAACACACTGGGACAGACAGTTATGGCTGGATGTCTGTGAATGATTGCAGATGCGTGAGTATACACTACACATATTCTTACCTGTGTAGTCAGAACCTGCCTCCTAATTCTGTATTTCTTCTGCTCCATATCCACGCATGTGCTGAGTTCTTTTTACACTTTATACATATGTTATATTATAATGTTGTCTATGCTCCTGAGGAGGGAGCAGAGAGAATCTATTTACAGTGTTTTTTCACTCCTTTTCAAAGGCATGATACAAACTTTTGTCGTAATGGCAACAGCACAGTTTAAG
>NW_005063406.1:0-924 GCF_000277835.1 Geospiza fortis | reverse complement strand
CCATATTAAAAGATGATTAGTGCTCATAGCATAAAAATTATAGCATATAAAAAACTGAAAATGTTTTTATAGCAGGCACACACACAGATACACTTAATTCTCACACAATGACTAAACACTCGTTAAATATCAGCTGATATTTTCACAAAATTTCCTTTCTCTTAAATAAAATCTCATCTTTCTTACCCAAATCTGCAACTAGTAAGTTATGCAGTGTAGCCCTATGAAAATAAGATGTTACAGCATAAATTTAGGCTGAAGAAATGAAATCTTGTAGTCAAAGAACAGCACTCCTTAAGGAGCTATACCTACCTAGAAATTTGGGAGAGAGCATAGGGCCACTCTATGGAGAGCTTTGCATCATGTCACTGTTGGGAATGATGAGGTCACACACTCCAGGTAGAAGTTCCTCAGAAGTGCAGGACTTTTGTGTCCTTTACTGCCACATTTGGATGTCTGCAGTGTTTTGGTTTCCACAATCACTGTGCCTGATTGGGCCACAACTCCTTGCAGAGAGATGTGTTGCTGTCTCTGGGAATATTTCTACTCTCAGTCTTGGTGTTCCTTATTTTAGGTCACAAATCTGATGAGTCTTTGACTGCCTTGTGACGAAGGAGTAAGGGGAATTCAGCCTTTGAGTCGACAGAAAGTAATCAGGAAAACAGGTGAAGTGGAAGGTTTGCAACTAACCCACCCTGAAGCACCTAAGAGGACATGATTTTGAAATTCATGTGTGTCACTCATACCTTGCCCACCCCTGCAGCCGCCTTTGAGCTCCTTTGTGGTGTGATGCACACCATGCTGAAGGTCCTTCACTCCCTGTGTACTATTTCAAAGCTGAACAGACTTTCCAGCTCACCCTTTGATAGCAGCACAAGGCTCTTCCTTACTTCGCATTTAAGGTTGTTGTGTGCCTGCAAAAGA
>NW_005063405.1:0-925 GCF_000277835.1 Geospiza fortis | reverse complement strand
AACACAAGCAAAGCAAAAAAAAAAAAATGTTGTGAACACGAGCAAAGCAACACAGAGAATTCACGCACCATTTCCCATGGGCAGGCTCAGCCATCCCCAGCAAAGCAGGCTTCTCCACGTGCAGAGTTTACTCAGGAAAACAAACTCCCATTCTCAAGGTGTGCCGTTCCTTCTTTGCCCAGCGTTATGTGCTGAGCATGATGCCATAGGGTATGGAATATCCCCTGGGTCAGCTAGGATCAGCTGTCCCAGCAGCGTCCCCTCCCAGCTTCTTGCCCCCCAGCAGCCTCCTCACTGGTGCGGTGTGGTGAGAGGCAGAACAAGCCTTTTGATAGTAGTCAGCACTGTTGAAAATATCCCTGTGCTATCAACTCTGTTTCCAGCACACATGCCAAACACAGCCCCATACGAGCTATCGTGAAAAAAAATTGACTCCAGTTAACAGTTTACAGTGCCCCACAGGTCACTTCAAAGGGAAGCACTGTTGGACACATCAGTCCAGAGACTATACAGGTTGTATGGCTGTTATCAGGACTTGCAAGCATCTCTAAAAAAGAATGAGACCCTCACTAGCAGAAGAGATTCTACCTGAGGAATGACAGCTCACACGGAGGCAAACCTCTTAGCATCACCACAAACTGGCACTAGTGGATGCCTCTCTGGCACAGACACAGAAGCAATCCTTTAGGATGCTGGCATTCTCCATGCCAGAGTTTTCCCACATAATTAATTACCTTTAGCTAGAAAAATGTGTTAGGCTCATTCTCTCTTCAAACTTGGTGCTGGAACATACCAAATGTTTAGATGCCAGCTACCAATGTTCCCTCCTGTCATGGTTTGAGCTGGGAGAGATTTAATTTTCTTCCTAGTAGCCAGTGTAGTGCTGTGTTTTGGATTCAGGAAGAGAATAATGTTGATAACACAC
>NW_005063404.1:0-925 GCF_000277835.1 Geospiza fortis | reverse complement strand
TCTATCAGTCCTCTAGCCAGGGACACTGTGAGGTGCATGTTCTTGACTTCTGAAGGACCCTCTCCTCTGTGTAAAGTACTTTTCTCACCTCAAGGAAAAATTGGTTAGACATGTCCTATGAGTTGTCCCACAAGGCCAAAGTATCTCAGATTTTAGAGCAAGCAACTGCTTCACATGCTCATTCCACATTCATTTCCTGTTATTTTTCCTTTGAAAGTGTTCCTAAGGTGTCCTTCCTATATTTGCTTGTATTTTATGAGTGAAGGATATGAGATTACATCAGAATATTTAAGAAATTAAATTATTGTGGAAGGCAGCATACTTAATCAGAAAATCCCTCTGAGAGTAAGAGAGCTGATTCCATGATCCTTGGCCTGAGTGCAGTACAGGCTGGCCATATGCCAATTATACTCAGCACATTAAGATCTGGAACTTGCTGCTTAGTTGTCAACTATAATTCACGGACTGCCCCAGGAAATAAACTTCAAGGGCAAGGAAGTTCTGAATTGTCATCTTGTTCTCTCTGTGCCTGTCTTGGTTCCAGGTGAATGAGATTTCCTTTCATTAGAGGCTAAAATGGTGGCTGAAAATGTCTTTAGGCACTAGCAAAACCAAATTGCTTATCTGGACAGTGGCACTCCCTCTGTAGTAAGCAAGACAGCGAGCAAACTCCTGGGCAGGACCAGCCACAGGTGAGCTCCCAGACTAAATGGCACCAACCAACTACAGAGACCTTCTGCCAGAGCCTACAGGACATCGTGGCTCCTGGTTTATTATATGCCTCTGCAGGACACCAGAGGGTTGAGGTGGGGGTGCAGGACCACAGAGTCTGTTTTTTCTGCAATCTGAGTCACCACTAAGCACCTGGAGGCAGGGAGCCCAATGGGGCTGTTGTATTTATTGTGACAAGATGCTGTGGAGAAGA
>NW_005063403.1:0-925 GCF_000277835.1 Geospiza fortis | reverse complement strand
TTGGTTGTTTTTTTGTTTTTGTGTTTCTGCTTTTTTTTCTGACTGGGGAAGTAGTAAATTTTATGTGGCTCCAGTAGACTGTAATACTATGCTTTGTTTTTGATCTTAACTGTTATCCGATGGTCATTGTTGTCCCAACATTTATTTGGGTGTTGAGAGGGGGAAAGCTAAACACTAGAGCAGAGCAATTAGCATGTCTTGGATCAGTTGTACAAATCTCATTTCCCAGCTTTTGTCAGTTTTTGGCCTTTGCCTTATCCTGAGCTGTCACTTGAAATACTGGAAATGCTCTATGAGTTCTGTGAAGTGAGTCTTGTCTTTTGCACTGTTATGGATTTATTTAGGAAAAGAACAAAGCTGGTGATGTAAAAACAGATGCAGAGAAGACTCCCACAGACAAAAAACGAGAACTGAGAAGGAAAAAGCTCCGTAAACGTATGAAGCGAAGGGAAAGGGAGAAACGTCAAAAGCTTCTTGAAAAGATGAAACCAGAACAAGGCACAAAACTTAGCAAAAAAGCTGCTGCAGCAAAATTAAAAAGGCTTACCAAAGAAGGCAAAGCGTCTCTGCTCAAGGTAAGACTAAAATTCCAAGGACAGGTAATTTTTCTCTGGAGAGGAAAGGAAACTTTATCCCAAAGAATTACAAGTGTAAGGTTGGAAAAATGTGAAAAAGCTGTATGATACAATTATTCTATAAAAGTATGTTCATCAGGCAGAAATGATTTTGTGTGAGGTGCTACTTTTCTATTTATTTCAAAGTTCATAAAGTGATGTTCCTGCAAATACATTTTCTTTATTTCCTGCATTTAAGCCATTCCACTTCATAAAGTGGGACTGCTTGAATGCACATTGAGGTTTCTATGTTCTGTATAAGCTTTGGGTAACTTAAACTGTTTTGTAATACAATACTCCTGTTTAACTTT
>NW_005063402.1:0-925 GCF_000277835.1 Geospiza fortis | reverse complement strand
TCAACAGCCTACCAGAACTATAGAAGAATAGTACAGTAGGTCATTTATTTGAGCTAAAATCACATAAGCCAAATTCATCAAGTTCAGAAAATACCTTCTTCAAGCATTAAATCCTAGAAATCATGGGACAGCATTCTGCCTATGGCCTTTGTCAACTTTTAATTATGTCATGTTACAACAGACTGCTAAAGCAGAGCGCAAGTGATAGCACACAGCATGTCTGAGTACAGCCTATTTTTAGTCTGCAATTCAATCAGCACTCTTACAATGGCAAGGATTACAGTCCAAGACAGACACATTGCTGTATACAGGCCAATGCAATTACATGTTGAAACATGTTGAGAGAATGTGGTGGCAAACTGGAGTCAATGTTGGGAGGAGGCACACCAGACATGCAGCTGCTCCGTGGTAGCTGATGTCTTCACTGGCAGAGCCCACGCTCCCATCTCACCCATCTTTGTTAACAGACCACAAAGGAAAACACTAAAACAAATGACAGTTTTATGCCAATTCCTTTCAATATGATTTACCGCTTATGAAAGACAGACAACATTTTGGCAGTCTCAAAAATCAATATCCTTCTACCTTCATTGGCAGGTGTTCAGAAACCTTTAGCTTGACCAACTCTGAGCAGCCCCCTTCAATCCTGCCTGAGAATGGTGCCAATGAAGAGACAACTCTGTCCTCATTCTGGCTCTCCTGAACTCTTGTGCTGAGGTAGCAGTTACAACATTTGCAAGGATGCTTTTAAATAGATGTCTTTCATAACACAGAAAAGAAAAATTAAGATTTTCAAGCCAATATATTTTTACACATTGAAATGCTAACTCTTAATTTAAAATGTTACACTCTTATTGTGTTTTTAATCTTCAGGAGTCACATTTCAGGCTTTTCTCATCCAACTATACAGACTTTAAAAAAAAAA
>NW_005063401.1:0-925 GCF_000277835.1 Geospiza fortis | reverse complement strand
GCAAAAAAACTAGAATGTGAGCGCAGTGGGATCTCGTTTTTCCAGAGTTGAGTCTTTCCTCATTAAATCTATCTAATTGTACTAATTCCTTGATCCATGGCCTTCCTGTTAGCTATACTGAGGTACATAATATCTGGTTATGGTCACCTAATCCAACTGTCTTCTCCATTACTTTGCATTTTTCAGTCATCTTCCCATGTTGTGAAAATGTGATTTTTTTTTTAAAAAGTGAAAAGTAGTCTAGGAGGCAAGAGCCAATTCCAATACTAGTGCCTTGTTTCCTGGTAACATAATGACTGGTTACATATATCTGCTGCATAGTTTATAAATAGTTTAGGATGCTGTTCTGATTCACTGTATCTCATTTTAGCCATCCAAAAATTAGTTTCTAATGATTGCTAGTTTTCTACGCTTTTAATGGTCAATGGAGAGAGATGGAGACCTTTGCAGAAAGATGTAGTGGACTTACCTGAAAAACCATAAATCACTTTTTGACAGTGTCTTTTTCCTTTCTTAGACTATAATGGGAACATAGAGAAGTTAAGACAAGCTGCCAAACTTTTAGACAGCTATAATTAATGTGAATGAATCCCTTCTCTTATGCTTTTTAGCTTTTCAGTCAAACTGTGGTGTGATGCAAAGCCAGTTCTCTTACAGGCATCTATCAAAATGGTTGCCTTTAGCAGTCCCATTTGTAATCACATCAGAAAATGGTATCAATTTAGCTTGACAAAATCTGCTTTCCAGAAACCCATGTGGATCAACTTTAATTTGATTATCCCTTTTAGTTCTCTATCAGGTTAATTATCCCTTATATGCCTCTTTTGCTTTTTTTTATCAGATCCTTTTATCAAATCCCTATTTTTTTTTTACTTTAATATTGACACACATCCAAACTGTGAAAAATCTGAGGCTCTGATGTTTT
>NW_005063400.1:0-925 GCF_000277835.1 Geospiza fortis | reverse complement strand
TGAGAACCAAGAGGGGCAGAGAGGGAACCACTCAGGATCACTTTGGTTCCTCCATCCACTTTGGTTCCTGATGTCCTTAGTGACACTGAAAATTCAGATGCTGGTGCAAAGAAAGCACACACTGAGGGCTTCTTCCCTTGCTGTGGGATTAAAGCCTGAAATCGCCCATGTTGGGCTGTTACTCTTTGTGTTGTGATGGTGCCATGATTTCCAAATCATGGTCAGGGCTGAACCATCTGTAAGCACATTAGGACGGGACCCTGTGAAACCCAAGCCCTGGTGCCTGACACTGAAAGGTGCAAGTCGTAAGATGCAGAAAGAGGGGAGAGAAACATAGGCATGAAGAGAGACAATGACTTGGGCAAGTTCAGGCAGTAAGCCAGTAGCAGTAACAAAATTAGATGAAAATAAAGTCCAATGTAAGAGGCCATTCATTCACCATTTGAGAACTAGGTGTGAGACACCCTTGGATGGGGCTCAGAGCTGTTCACAAACATGTGTAATGAAGACAGGCTAGAATTTCAGTCTTCAGCCAGAAATAATACCTCAACAAACCAGCGATGCTGATGCTCCTGCTCTTCCTCTCACAAGGCTTTTTATATGGCCCCTACTCAAAATTGCACAGAAGTCTGAAAGTTGGACCAAAGTTTGTCTTTGTTAATGATGTGGAAAAAGTCTGGGCAAAGCAGCTGTTGAAGAAGAATCGCAGGGACTGGTCTGAGGCAAGGTAAACATAGCTGAATGTGGACACAACTGCACACACCCTTGATCTGATGATTGAAGCTGGTCTCCCAGGGAAAGACCATCATTCCTCAAAGGACTTGGTCATAACTTCCATTGGACTCCTGTGCAGAGGCTCCTACAGGCGTTAGTGGTACTTAGTCCTTTAGAGAGAGTTGGTGATATTCTGGTGAATAAAAAAAAA
>NW_005063399.1:0-925 GCF_000277835.1 Geospiza fortis | reverse complement strand
TTTTTTGCCCACAGGGAGATGTGTCTGGGGAAAAATGGGGAAAACAAAACTATTCCTAACTTAATGCAAAGATATTATTTCTAAAAGCCATTGAAACAAAGAGCAAACAAAACCCACCAGAAACCCCAGCCAGTATCCCAAACATCCTATAGTGTTGCTGCTGCATCAGAGCTCCTGTGGCTGACCTGTGCAGCTAACACAGGGGGCTGACCTGCAAGGACACAGCTCTGTCTTGCCCTGACCCAGGGCTTGCTGCTTTCCACAGAACACCAGTCCCACCCCAAAGCCATCCAACCACTGCACAAAGCTAAAGACACACAGGTGACATTTAGAGCAGCAAAGACCTCCAAAGTCACAGACATACACATTTGTGTTGATGGATTTTTGCTGAAAAATACCTGAATAGATTTGGATAGAACAGCCAGTCATCTTCAAGAGGAGAATCCCAGTAATTAAGGTGTTCATGTATGTACTTTAGTACCGTTTTCATATGTCCATTTTCCCTGCATTCTACATTCACTTTGAGGTTGTAAAACTTAGAGTAGCTACAAGCAGTGTGCTGTCAGAACAAGACAATTACAAGGAGGTCTTCCTTGTTGAGAACTTCCCTGGAAACAAAAGAAAGAAGCTCAGATCTTGGGGAAACTTTCAAGACCAGCTAAATGAATGCTGCAAGATACATGGCTCAAAGGACACTTGTCACATTGAACATTCAAGTAGCACATTGATTTTCTTCACAGTTTATTTAATATTCTGAATATGTCAGATCTGGATTTCATTTGCATTTGAAAGATACTTGATATGGTCAGCATAATATTGAAAGGAATTAATTCATCTCATTCTACATTAGGAAAGCTTTTTCATTACTTCAGATATGAAGTCTGTAACAGTGATAGCTTCCAATTACTTGCTCTCAATGACACTT
>NW_005063398.1:0-925 GCF_000277835.1 Geospiza fortis | reverse complement strand
TTTTTTGTTTTCCTGTTGAAGTTTTGCCCATAATTTTCACATGAGCACGCTTCATGTGATTTTTGAAGCATTAAAATTTTGTTGTCCATTAGTTTTGGCTCATGCAAGAGAGGGACAGAGCTTTAGCAATGCACACGATGAACCAATGTACATGCATGTACTTGTAGTGAGTCAGGGCAGAAGTGACAAAAGATTGATTTGCTCAGAGCTGAGCTCAATCATTGGTCTGCTGCAAGGCATATTGTAGGGCTAATTTTGCCGTAAGTGTCATGGCATGTGAAAATGGCAATACGGGACGGTTGAAGTGACATCATGATATGCAGATATGGATAACTAATGGGAAGATATGAAAGAGAGAAGAATGTGTAGAGGCAAACGCTGTAGCCACTCAGGCTCAGCTTCTGGATACACTTTAAGAAACCTCTGGAACTCAGTAAAGGTGAAGCACTTGAAACTATACTCAGCATAATTAAAGTTTTGGGAAAAAATCAAATGCTTTTCTAAATTAATGGTATTTATTGCAAATCTTCCCTGGTATTTCTTCAGTCATGACTCTCCCAGGAGACAGGACACAGGCAACAGCACTCTCTCCATGCATTGTGCTGCAGTCAGTCTTAGCACAGGACCTCCCTCTGATGCTATCTTCACTGTGACATGAGCATTATCTAGACACTGTGACATGAGAATTATCTAGAGGAAAGTATGAATTCTAGCCATGGACTTTATGTAAATGAGTCAAAAACAGTCCTGACAAGATGGAGCAGATTTATAACTTTGTGAAGTGGAAAAAGCTTGTGATGTTGGAGCCACACAGCTAAAAACACACTTGAATTCTTGTAGTCACCCTGAGAACATACCATACATACTTTCACACAAACAGAAAACCTAGACATATAACCTTTTCCCCTTGAATTTCTTCATTTTT
>NW_005063397.1:0-925 GCF_000277835.1 Geospiza fortis | reverse complement strand
GTCAAAAAGTCGTCATTCAACTTTGCCTGGGCGAGAGCCGCTTGGTAGAATTAAGTCTTTTGTCTGTTGGTCAAATGTATTTGTTTTAAAATGTGGTTTTATTGAAATTCATTAGGAGAAATATTTCATTTCTTGTAAACAAAGGCATTATTTATCCAGCTTAAAATTTCAATAGGCTCGATTTCAAGGGAAAGTCAGACATGATTTGTCTTATGGCGAAATGTATTTTGAAAACAGAAAGCAGATAAATTGTCTATATAAATCCAGCTTTTCTCATGCAGCCTTAGGAACCAATATGCTTGGTTAAAAAATTCAGCAGCATTTAGCTCACTGTAAGCAGTGGGTTTTAGTTCTGCTTATTTTGAACTTAAGGAATGTAATGCTGTGGCTTGGGGTCTGCTGGCAACTGGTAGTCAGAGTGGTACTTTGTTAGCGAGCTTTGGTCAGAAGCTTTCCAGACTCATTGCAAGCCTAAGAGTTTTAGTATAAATATTTTAGGCTTAACAACTACTGAAAGGAATATTTTCAGCATGGTATATGAAAAGAAAAGCTGCACTTTTACTAGCCAAGTACAAAGCTTTCAAGGAACACAGCAAATAAGTAACAAAACCTTTTGGATAAGGCTGTTACTTCTGACCAGGAGTCATAAAATTGCAAAGAAGTCTTCCTCTGCAGTGCATATCTGCATATTATGCTATTTGAATAATGCAGTTTTTCCAACATTTCTTTCCTCTTTAATATGTGAAGTCCATATGGTTAGGAGTGTATTAATTTTTTGTAATAATCAGTAAGGTTATCTGAATCATATGAAGTTATTTTTAAGTTATACAATATATTATTCTAAGGGCCTTAATAGGTTTGGACTTTTTTCTGTCTTTGTTTTTGTTTTTTTTGACTCGTTGTTTTTTTGTTTGGTTTTTGGTTT
>NW_005063396.1:0-925 GCF_000277835.1 Geospiza fortis | reverse complement strand
GGGGAAGCATTGCATCAGCTTATTCAGGTACCACTTCCTTGAGTCCACAGTTGAACATAATTCATAAACAGGACTATTAAAATTCAACTCACACAAAAAATATTTTCTTGTATAATCAGTCACTTTCATATCATTATTTGCACCTAAATAATTACAGAAGTGAGACAATATTTAATTCAATACTAAGGGATAATCTCATAAAGATATTTAAATATTTTCATGCCTTTTTGTGTATACCTTATTTTAAATCAGCCATTTATTACAAATCTATGTTCAGAGATGAAGTTTTAGTCTCCTGTTTCTAATTATAATCTGCTTCTGACATTTCAAACTGCAGTTACAACCTGCATATAATGAACATTTTTTTCTGCCTCATCTCCCAGACCTTGATAGAGACCCAGAGTATCTGATCTTGTGACAAAAATGTGACTTTCTAACGCAGTTCACCAGATTCTTCATTTCTGACTACTTTGCAGTCCTAACCAAATTTTTTTTTCTTAAAGAAGACAAGCTTTTGATGGATAGGAAAAGGAAGGATTTATACTGTCATTTTCTCTATAAGCTGCCTATGATCTTTTAAGACATAAAATCAAAACTAACATAAAATCAAAACTAACATAAATATTTATTTGGAATCTCTAGCAAAGTTAGCATGACTGCTTATGTCACAAAGAGAAGCAAAATCAAAATTACAGACAGTCAGGCGCAACTTAACTTAGATGAAGGGCCAAATGGACTTCTCCTAAATTCAGAGAAAATTGCAGGTGCCTTAAAGGTTTCTGCTTGATCTTTCTTAACTTCAGTGTGGCCACCTCCAGCATATACTGTCATCCCCAACATAAAGAGCTGACATTGTATTTTGTACATCTCCAAAATCTCACACACACAAAAAAATTTAATTAAGCTTTAGTACAGCATTTTTTTT
>NW_005063395.1:0-925 GCF_000277835.1 Geospiza fortis | reverse complement strand
AGAGCATTGTCCAAACACTTGAACTCATCAGGCTTAGTGCTGCAATATCATTTCAATCTACAATATCTTAGCTTTTTAAAGCACCTTTCTTTCTTTCAAGCCACCTATAGTTCACTAAAATGATCTTTAAAATCATTATCCTGGTTTATATAGAACTCTAGGAGTATCTGTGGGGGTTTCCATCCTGTATGTCTGTATTCCTATCCAGTTGTGGATGAAATGACCTTGGAAGATCAGGTCATGAGGCAACCATAGTAAGTTAAATGTTGTTACAGTAATTTACTACTAAGATATATGCAAACAAAATCATGAGTAATTCAGTAAACTCATTACTGGGGGAAAAAAAGCAAATTATTCACGAAATTCCTTCAGTTTTCATGTTTACACAGTCAAAAGAAATAGAATATACAAAGCAGTAAATCACTTAAATTCTCTTTTTTGACATGTGCTTCTTACATGTCAAAATGCAAGTCACTTAGGTATATTTTCACCAAGTTCATTACCCTGGGTTTCTTGCATGACAGACACTTCAATCTTCTCTCTGATTCACACTAAATCTGCTCTCACAAATTTGATACTGCTTTAAATTTGCACCAAGGGTTCTGGAGAAAACCTCAGGCTCTACTTCCAGTTGCACAGCCTAAAATAAGAACTTGTACAACCTCTCTTTTAAAAAGTTGGTTTTCCTGACAATGTCTTAGAAAAGCAGGGTTTTAGCACATTTGTTGTACAAATTAATGTCCAAAGTAACGACATCTGTCTCGTTTCACTGGTGAGCTGCTTCAAATTCCCTCAGAAAACAAGATCTGATGTAGCACTAGAAACAGCACTCTTGCTGCAGAAAAGGGTTTACCATGGTGGCAAACTGAATTGAATACAAATCCAGTATACATGGCTAGTACAGCAATTTAAGAACTTTTTTATT
>NW_005063394.1:0-925 GCF_000277835.1 Geospiza fortis | reverse complement strand
TTTTTTCTTTTTTTTCCCCTTCCTCCCCTCCTCTCACCATTAGTTTGTTTGTTTTGAACCCAAGGTAGTAGTCTAAATTAAAACCCAGTACATTGATGTATTTATCTCAGTGTAAGTTTTCCACTGTACTATTAGGATCCTGCAATATGCTGTAGGAATAACTTTAGCTGTAAGTTCAAATTTGCAATTGTAGGCCAAAATTTCATCATGCCATGGTAAAGCTCAGCTTGTATTAAAAAAAAGTAAGTCACAGTCAAGATTTTTACTGGGGGTGTACTTCCAGGGTGTTCCTTACACTGGGAAGCTTGATACTGCACTTCGTCCAGGATGCACAATTGCCATTAAAGGAGAAGTGAATAAAAACCCAAAGAGGTATGTGTTACTGATGGGCTATTTTTCTGTTATTTAACTGAGGTGCTCTTGAGAATGAGTAGGCCTTTCCATTGCCTCTGTATATCCTTACTCACTTGCAACTTAGCATCTGGAATCACCTGAAACTACAGTGCAGTTTCCTCAGGAACCAGCAGGATTACCGCTTTAGAGAGGACTTGAATGAGCAGCTCCGTTGTGAAAAGTGAAGGTAAAACCTGAGTGTCTTACCTACTAAATCTGTGTCATTCACAAATTTGTGTGTTTGTTCAGGGCTTTCCATTGTGCAGGAGGTGTGAGCAGATGTACTGTACAGACAGCTTTTATTCTAAGGAGATCCAAGAGTAAGGATGTGTTAGAAATAGGTGAAACATAAGTGAGGCAAGTTGTGGGTGTGCTCAAATGCTGCATGTTACAATATTTCTCTGACAAACCTCCTTGGGATAAGCATGAATGTGCCTAATTGACAATAACTGAGTGATGAAAGTGATTAACTGAGTGATTAAGAAGGATGGAGCACCTCTCCAAAAAGGAAAGGCTAAGAGAATTGGGATTG
>NW_005063393.1:0-925 GCF_000277835.1 Geospiza fortis | reverse complement strand
TGATAATCAAGGGAATAAAAGAGGTGGCATCCCAAAGGCAAAATACTAAAAAGGCTTTAAGAAAAAGCCGGGGAAAGAAGAAACTCCAATTGAATGGTTAGACAGACTTAGAACATTATAGGAGAAATTGCACTAATCAGGTAAAAGATCTGAAAATCTTCCAAGAGATGGGCACAGAAGAGGAATAGAGAAGTGATAAGCTCTATTTTTTGGGGGACAAATATCATCTGGAGCCTGTGATAACTTTAAAGTGTGTCCCCAAGAGGAAAAATTAGAATCTGTGGTAGACACGGGGGCAGAAAGAACCTGCCTCTTAAATATTCAAAAAGGTTATAGCATAAACAAAGACACTGTAAAAGTAACAGGAACAAACAGAAAGAGTTTCACAGTTCCTGACATTAAAGATGTGGTAATTGAGGGAGAAACTAAAATTTTGGAGGGGGATGTCTTGTTGGTCCCTGGGGCAGGTAGCAACCTATTAGAAAGAGACAATTAAAAGTAGAAATAGGAGTTATACCAGAAGAAGGGAAAATGACAGCTCGACTTTTAAAACTTGGCCAAGAGGATGAGGAAAAAATTAGCAAGGAAGTTTGGGCTGGGGAAAGAAATAGGGGATGATTAGATATTGAGCGCATAAGTGTTACAATTGAGGGGAAAAAAAAACCTATAAAGGATAGGACGTTAGAACCTTATATGTCTTCTCATAACATCCCTATTCTCCCAGTAAAGAAGGCCAATAGAAACTATCTTTTATTATCCAGTGTAATATATGGTACGGATAATTCATGCTATTAATGTATGGTATAAAATATTGTGAAATCCAAAAGCATGTCTTTGACCATCCCGGCTGGGAGCAGCTGTCTATTTAGATTCAACAAGTTCCCGGACACAAGTTAAGATAACGATCGACGCCTTAATGTAAGAA
>NW_005063392.1:0-925 GCF_000277835.1 Geospiza fortis | reverse complement strand
TGGGGGAACACAGCCACAGAAGTGTTTAAGAAAGGATAGAAAATCATTCAGATTCTTCTGGAAGCCAGCTTCACCATCAAAAAGAGCAAAGTCAAGGGACCTGCTCGAGAGATCCAGTTCCTGGGAGTGAAGTGGCAAGATGGACTTTATCAGATTCCCACCAAGGTTATCAATAAGATCACAGCAATGTCTCCACCGATCAACAAGACACAGCCACAGAAGTGTTTAAGAAAGGATAGAAAATCATTCAGATTCTTCTGGAAGCCAGCTTCACCATCAAAAAGAGCAAAGTCAAGGGACCTGCTCGAGAGATCCAGTTCCTGGGAGTGAAGTGGCAAGATGGACTTTATCAGATTCCCACCAAGGTTATCAATAAGATCACAGCAATGTCTCCACCGATCAACAAGAAAATGCAAGCTTTCCTAGGTGCCATAGGCATTTGGAGAATGCACATTCCCAAGTACAGCCAGATTGTGAGCCCTCTCTATCTGGTTACCCACAAAAAGAATGATGTCCACTGGGACCACGAACAGCAACAAGCCTTTGCCCAGATCAAGCAGGAAATTGCTCATGCGGTAGCCCTTGGCCCAGTCAGAACAGGATCAGAAGTGAAGAATGTGGTCTATTCTGCAGCCGGGAACAATGGCTTGCCCTGGAGCCTTTGGCAGAAGGTGCCTGGGGAGACTCAGGGTTGACCACTGGGATATCTGAAGCCAAAGTTACAGAGGGTCCAAAGTCAACTACACTCCCACAGCGATGGAAATCCTGGCAGCTTCTGAAGGAGTCCAAACTCCCTCAGAGGTAATTGGCACTGAAGCACAACTCCTCCTGGAACCCCGACTACTGGTGCTGGTGCAGATGTTCAAAGAAAAGTTTCCCTCTATCCACCAGACCACCAATGCCACATAGAGCAAATGGATTGCCC
>NW_005063391.1:0-925 GCF_000277835.1 Geospiza fortis | reverse complement strand
TTAAAAAAAAAGTGGACATTTCTTCCAGGAGAGGATTGTGGGTGGAGTGTACCTGGGAAAAAGAAACTTTTGTGAAGTCCTGACCCAATACCTCAAGTGTGAAAGGTGACACTGTTTCCCATGGACTTGTGTGTTCATTCTTTCCTCTCAGCTTGCTCTTAATGGCTTCATGCTTGTTGCAGTAGCCAGTAGCTACTTCAAATAGCCATTCCCACTCCTCTCAGGACACTGAATGTGGATTTTAGGATGGACATTAAACTCTGGGATCTGGATTAATTGATGAAACACAGACACCTAAAAATGAGGCATTTTCCCCCACAAATTTTAAAGGTTAAGTGTTAAACTGTTTGGTTTTAAACTCCACTTTAGCGAAGAAGTAATTGAAGGATATTGTTATCCCCGGGCAAACATTACTCAACTCCATTAAGAATATTTTTAACAAGTTTTCACACTCAGATGTTTTAATTTATGTAATGTGACTTCTATAGAATTTGAATCAGAATGATGACAGTAAGTATTGTTTAACTTCTGCCAGGTTGTGGTATGGGTTAGCTATTGGCAACAGTTAAATAAAAAAATGGGTTTCTAAGATCTCAGAAATTCATACTAGGCAATATTAACTGGCTGTCATCTTCTGTCAAAGGTTCAGTCATAATATTTCAGGGAAATCTAGATCATCAATGACACAAGGAAGGCTTAGGCTGGACATTAGGAAATATTTCTTTACTGGGAGGGTGATAAAGCACTGGAACACGTTTTCTAGACAAGTGGTTGATTCTCTGAGCCTGTCATTTTTCAAGAGTCATTTGGGCAATGCTCTAAATATGCTTTAAATTTTCAGTCCTGAGTGGTCAAGCAGTTGGACTAGATAATCATTGTAGGCTCTTTTAAAGTGAAATATTCCATTCCATTCCATTCTATTCCA
>NW_005063390.1:0-925 GCF_000277835.1 Geospiza fortis | reverse complement strand
TTTTTAAGTACTTATATTGTTTATAGCTTTACCTGTAATTTCCTGTTTAACATTATTTATACGTATCTCTAGGATATATGACTGCTCAGGTCCCACTCTTGTTAGTGAGGTTGCTGTAATCTTCCAATCCATTTTTATTTTGGCGCTCTGTTTGTAGCTCTATTTAGCCTGTCAAACCTTTTGACAGCAACTCTAAGCATTTGCCAAGCTGGCTATCTTTAATTTGAGGAAGGAAACACTGATAGAGATGATTTTCTCTGCAAGTGTTAATGATTTTCTTGAGAAGGACAAGTTCCAGACAATGACTCATGCATGCCTTTGGGAAGCAGTCTATACATCCAATTAACCAACAGGAGTTACTACTTTATCAGGAATGGGATGAACTCTAATGCTGCAAAACACTGTTTCTAGAATTTTTCTCTGACTCGAGTTAGCAATAATCCTAACTTTATGTGATAATACACATTCTACTATAGTATAGCAAATTAAATGTGTCATCTTGGTATAGATAAACTTCTTTCATCTTGAGAGCCTTGATGTAGCTGATGTAAACTGTTTTTTATTCAATGGAGTGAATTTATACTGGTTCCAGATCTGATTTATTATATTCTGCATACATCACCTTGTAGAAGGTAAATAACAAGGGCTAAATTCATAACCTTGTGTCTCATTAAGTAAAGCAGGAAACATAAAGTTCATTAAATAATAATTCTATTTAGCTAAGCAGCTTCTCTGGTTGAAGATACAGATAGAATGCATACATAATTGACCAGAAAGGAAAACAAATTACAAAGAGGTCAAGTTCAGCATAACCTCAAGAGTGTGTTAGAATTCACTCAAACTCACTGTTGGGAGTTATGGGGGATTTCATTTTTACATCACTTGAGGAAATAGAGTGCACTGAGACAACTAAGCCAAAGGAAAA
>NW_005063389.1:0-925 GCF_000277835.1 Geospiza fortis | reverse complement strand
TAAATTACTGTCTTATAGAAGTTGAGCATGGGAGATTCTGCTCACAGTGCTAATCCTCAGGTGTAATCTCCTGCAGACAGACAGTGCTGGCAATATGTTGTGCCCACCATAGAAGCAAGCCTTGATTGATGTTATTTTGAATGCATGCCAGCTCAGCTTATGGCTGAAGAGTTAAATGTTGGTGTTTCAAGCAAAAGTGACAGGCTTTTCTCTTGGAACTTCAGCTTAGCAGAGTGTTGTTCCTATTACAAAATCATGTGGAGATCTCTTCCAGGGAAAACCTCAGGGGTAAAAGTGTGTTATAATGTGGGGCTGAAGCACATTAAATAACTATGTGGTAGCTAATGCTATATTGTGCTAAGCAAATTGCCACTGTCATGCATTTTTAGCTGGCTGAATTATTTGTCTTTCAAGTTAAATGACTTACAAATTGTGGATTATGTGCTTGAAAGGGAACACTCTCCTCCAGCAGGCGGTGCCTGTTCTGTGGTGTTGTACTGGCGTGGGCTGGCTGACTCTACCCTCAGCTAATGTGTTGCCTTTCCATGGCCCTGCTAAATGTGTGCAGATGCCTGTTGTAGGCAAACAACAGCTTTACAATGGGTTTGCTCAGGCTGAGTGCTTCAGGGAGCAGTGGGAAGCAGGCGATGCTGCCAAGTCAGTGAAAACAGCTTTTCAGAGAGAGCTGAAAAGGGAAGGGAAGGCGAGTTAGTGTGTGGGAAAGGGTGTCAGTGCTTCACTGGGAATTTCTTCAATGTCTCCTGACTTGTTTGTGGTTCCCTTTGTTAATTCAGGGTTGCAGGCAAAGAGAAGGAAATTGCCAATCTCCAGAGCGAGCTCGCCTCTCAGAGAAATGCTTTTGAGCAGCAGAGGAAAAAGAACAACGTAAGGAAATTCTTCCCCCACCACTCCAGAAAACCCCCAA
>NW_005063388.1:0-926 GCF_000277835.1 Geospiza fortis | reverse complement strand
TACCTATTGTGTAAGGATGTTTCTTTTGCTCTACACAGAACTGAAGTTGATCCAAACCCAGAGGCAACCACATATCAAGGCTCAAGAACAAAGTGAAAACCAGCAAAGGTTCTAAAACCTGAGCAAAGAACCAAACCAGTAGCTATCTTCTGATGACAGAATTTTAATGGGTATGTATGTGTAATAAACACTGACATACATGGACACAGACACACAGTTATGCACAATTTCTTTGAATAAACTCATTTATTCCCCTTATCTCAAAGACAATGTTAAAAGCTAAGTCCTGGCAGATACCCCCTAGTTTAAGACTGATATTAAAGCATTTTGATAATTTGTCTTTATAAGTGGCATGATAAAGTAATGGAACTATTCAGAGGGTTCATCTGTTTTCCACCAGATGGACTTTTGCTGCATGGCTAAGCCGCAAATTCATCTACATAGTGAGAAGTAGCTCTAACCTGTAGAGACTAAATAAACAGGAGTTAAGCTTCATTACCTGAACTTAATCTGGAATAAAAAAGTTAGCAATGGTACCATTTTATTATGAACAAGAGGACTTCTATTGTATGTGTAGCTCTGAAAATTCTGTTCATGCTTTTCAAGTAAAACATGAAATCTATTTGCGTGCTATGAAATCTTTATTTGCAACTCATCAAGAAATCCACTGATTTCAAGGCTGCAAATGTGAAATAATTGTCTCCTTAGCACCACTGACATTTGTAGACCTGTTTCAGCTTTCATTTGGCTGAGGCATAAGGCCATTTTGTAGGGTTAAAAACCTAATTTGATCCCTTTTGAACTTCGTTCAAGTAGTAGGACCTGCTTTGATGAAATCTTTTAGTTATTGCATTGACTACATTATGAACATACAGTCTCCAGTGACACTGTAGGCAGGAGCATCTCTGTTTTCCTCTTTTTTTTTT
>NW_005063387.1:0-926 GCF_000277835.1 Geospiza fortis | reverse complement strand
AAGTAATAACATTTTTCTTTCATCTTTGGCAGCCATGCAGCTCCCATCTAGAATATGCCTCTCCCTTTGTATTACTTAGAGCCAAAAGTGACATGTTTTTCTCATTTCAGAAGGAACAGGATCGTTGCAGTTTGATGGCCACAACACTTGTCATGTTTCAAAGAACATTAGCAAGAGTGTTCTTGAGAGAAGATGAAGAATTTGTTGTTTCTTCAGTTTAAGAACCAATAAAAAATGTCATTCTGATAGGAAGGCTGGAAATAGGAAGGCTAAAGCTTCCACACCACAGTACATGGAAAATACAAAGCTCTGTGTAAGAGGAGCAAAATCTCTGTCTCACTTCAAGCACCTTCCAGTCCTTTTGGGTGGAGCACAGCTCAAGCAGCTGACCAATGCAACATCTGGGTCCCACCTCAACATGTTTTGAAATCCCCAGAGGGAGATAAGCGCAGCAAAGTTGCCTGCAGAGCATCTGCAAGGAGGGACAGCTCTCCAGAAGAGGAAAACAAAGCTCTTTCCCATTCCCTGCTGCCCCAGGTGGCCCAGCTGACAGCTCATGCATCACTCGTGCTGCCTGCTGGAAAATAAAATACAACTCCTGCATGGGGACCTTGGTGCATGGGAGGCTTTGGGATCCTGCTGGTGCAGAGCCCAAACCTCCCCTGAAGTCCTAATTTTGGGGTTGTTGGAGATCTGAAGCTGTGTTTAGCCACCACTGTGACTACCAGAACTGCTGTCTGCCCACAAACCCACCTGGGGCTCTCCAAGCTGCTGGAGAAACCAGATAAGTCCCGTGGTTTTTGGCTGTATGAAGACTTTGCTGTGCACCCAGCAAGGTTTGAAAACCTGATATCCTCTCTCAGATATTCCTTTTTATTATATTAACATCTTGGCAAGGTACTCTATCTTCCCCTAAATGATGAACA
>NW_005063386.1:0-926 GCF_000277835.1 Geospiza fortis | reverse complement strand
TGAAACCAGACAGAACTTGTCTCTGAAAGTAAGCCAAAAGAGTGGACTACATAGAAATGGAACTCCATTGCTGCTGCTCTTTAAGTCAGCACTTGTACACCTTTGAGCAGCTCTTTGATGGAAGGAGTGTACAAGATTAGTTCTGCTGAAGAGCAGAGAGCATTGGTATCCCAGGGAAGAAATTGCAAGGAGTGTGAGAGTTGCACGGCAGAAGAGTATGTCCATGTTACTGCCATGTGCACCACAGGCCATACTGTTCTTTAGTAAGGAAAGAATCTGCTTATAACTGGATGGGAGATTTAAATAAATTAATCTTTTTTTTCCTAGTATTTATTGACTAAAAGGCTTTATTTGAAAATTAACTCCCTCAGTTTTTTCAAGCTTATGCTTTGAAATATTCTCCTCAGTACTTCGAAACTCTGGTGTTCTGCCCAACTCAAGACATCTTGAGATTTGCGAATTCCGAATGGGTTGATCTCCACTTGCTGGTATCATAGTCGCTTTTGAAGAAACTCTAAGGTCTCATCCAAGGCTTCCTCTGAGGACTTCCTTTTCTTTTCCTCTGGAAACTTCTACAAGCACCACTCTTAATTTTATTAGCCAAGGAAAAGTCATTAGGAAGGAGCACTCTGTTGGTGCATGAGTGCTGGTGTGGAGCGCCTGTGCAAATCCATCAATCGCTGAATCCCGTCTTGTGTGGAACAGCAAAAGACCACAGCAATTTCTGGAAAACCTGACGTTTATTGGCCATTAAGACTCTTAAAAGTAACAACTAACAGAGGGAAAAACTACTAGCACCCTAACTACACCTAACTATTAGGGCCTAACTACACCTAACTACTAGGGCCTAACTACACCTAACTACTAGGCAGCCATTGCCTCAAAAATATCAACTATTGTAAACTAGAAAACCTACAACATCTAAG
>NW_005063385.1:0-926 GCF_000277835.1 Geospiza fortis | reverse complement strand
GGCCAAGGGAATGAGGGAAGCAAAAAAAACCAAGCGTGCGGTAACATTCCTATTTCTCTAAGTGAAGCAGATGCTTCAAAGACCACTTCTTCTGGTCCGCCATTGAAAGTGAAACCAAATAACCTTTACTATGACTTAGGTGAACCTATGTTAACCACAACTTCTGTTAATGAGCCTTACAGGTTGCAGCTGACAGAACCACTCCACCTGAAAGACACTGACTGGCATTTTGTCTCTGTCAACTCACAACAGCAGGGTACTTGGCACCAAATTCACTGTAAGTACATCGTCATTGGGGACACCAAACACATACCACAAGAGATCGAAATTGCTCCAGGAATGACAACATCAGATCCTGAGCAATTCGTTCTCGGGCTGCACTGTTTCCACATACCCCTGTTTCTTCCCAAAGGACAAATTGTTGCACAAGCTATCCCAGTGCCAAGTTTACCTGAAGGCACCGAAAAACAAAGGCCCACAGTTGCCCGGGTCCAAGTTATTGGGAGGGACAAACCCAAAATCTAGTGTAATGTCAGTGGGGGTAGGGAGTCAAAACGCATTGAGATGCTTGTAGACACGGGTGCAGACTGCACAGTGATCCCAGCACAGGACTAACCAGCACATTGGCCTTTGCAAAACGTGGCTGGTCACGTTCGAGGGGTAGGGGGCATGCAATTGGCAAAACAATCCAAGGGCGTTGTCCAAATCGAGGGGCCAAATGGACAATTGGCAAATATATGTCTGTTTGTGTTAGATTATCCGGAACCATTGTTAGGATGAGATTTAATGGCTCAGTGGGATGTCACAGCTGATATTCCAGACTCTCCACAAGATTTTTGGGCAGCGGTCACTGATAAGCGCTCTACCCAAAAACTGAATTGGAAGAGACACACCAGTTCGGGTAGAGCAGTGGCCGCTCAGTAAAC
>NW_005063384.1:0-926 GCF_000277835.1 Geospiza fortis | reverse complement strand
GCAAAAAAACTGCGGGGAAATCGGGGTTCAAATGTGGGAAAAATGGGAATTAATGTTCAATTTTAAATTTTAATTCCAATTTCAAATTTTAAATTTCAATTTCTCATTTGGAATTCAATGCCTTGAATTTTAATTTCAGCTTGAGTTATTAATTCCAATTGGAATTTTTAATTTACGGTTATTTTTTATTTCAATTTCTTTGTTATTTCAATTTCAAGTTTTCATTTGAATTTTCAATTTTCGTTTTCATTTGTAGCTCAATTTTTTTTTGCTTTCAGTTTTGATTTGCAATGAAATGTGAATCCCACTTAACATTCCAAATGAAATTTTAAATTTCAAATTCAAATTTTATTTCCATTTTTAATTGTAATTTCAGCGTTAATTTCTTACCCCAATTTCAATTTTTATTTGAATTTTTATTTTCAATTTCAATATTACTTTTATTTTCGATTTTAATTGTAATTTTGAATCCCAGGCAGAATTTTCAATTTTAACTTTGAATTCAAAATGCAAATTTGATTTTTGTTTAATTCCAATTTGAATTTTCAATTCATTTCGTTTTTATTTTCAACTGCAATTTGAAGTTTTAATTGAATTTCAAATTTTAATTTTAATCCCCATTTGAAGTTTTAATTACATTTCCAGCTTCCAGTTCCAATTTTAATTATAATTTTGAATTCCAATCGGAATTTCTCATCTGAATTTTCAATTCCAATCTGAATTTTAATTTTATTAAATTTTAATTTTACAATTTATTAAATTTTAATTTTATTCAATTTCCATTGGAATGGAAATGTCCATTTCAGTTTTAAGTTTCAATTGCATTTCTACTTACAGATTTTTTTAATTCAATTTTATTTTTTTATTCTCATTTTAATTTTTAAAATTTTGATTGAATTTTAATTTTATTTAATTTAGCTTTTCAA
>NW_005063383.1:0-926 GCF_000277835.1 Geospiza fortis | reverse complement strand
TTTTTTTTTTTTTTGACAGAACATATTTCCTATCAAGGGCAATAGCCCAGGTCCCTGAATTACTGGTTCATCTATATTTGGCAACCTTGCCAGCTCTATACCTCATGGTGTTACAGCTCTGCTTTACATCCAGGAGGAAACCGTTTCCTCAGAGTGACATATTCCTCTTTCCCCACTACTGCAAAGCAGCCCTGCAGTGGTATCTGGCCAAATACTGTCCTTCACTTTTCTAGTCTGGCAGCATCCATGTACCACACAGATCACTACTTTGATTTTTGCCAGGGATCAATACATTGTACATTTTTGCATTTATACAATCACATACAGTCTAGCTTACTGAAATGAAGAGGTTTTGGAAAGTTAAAAGTACATCATAACAGGAGGGAAGAGAGGATGGCTTCATATATTGATTATAGGAGTTATTACTACCAATGTCACTACAACATATGTGTGTATTTACAGAGACTACTGGCAAGATTGCCTCTTTTCTCTCAGACCATATCTTTAACTTCTTCTAACAACAGTTTATTATCAGAGACAGGTTTATCAAAGTTGTGCAGTGAAGATATGAGTGAAGACATGCATGTGAGAATATGTGTATTCATGTGCAATATACACACATATCTTTCTATTAGAATGTTTTCTCAGTGATCATGGAATTTTCATTTAACAAGAACAAAATGGTTATCAACTTTTCTTATGGTTCTCCCAGTTTTCCTGTACTATTTATACACACCAGGTTTTGCTTTTTTTCACAGCCATTTTTCATAAGACACCAGAGAAATAGGAAATAACTAAGAAGACAAATCAAAGAATCTGAAGATCCACTACATGTAGCCATCCAAATACAGCCATGCTGTGAGCAACACTATCTATATCATCTATTTGTATATCTATACCTATATAATCTATATCTATATCTATAG
>NW_005063382.1:0-926 GCF_000277835.1 Geospiza fortis | reverse complement strand
CATCAAGAGAACTCTTTCCACTGTGGTTTCAATTTTGATGCATTGTTGTACTAAAAGCTATTGTCATCACAAGCATAACACAGTGTTTCTCAGTGACTCCAGAATAAGTCAGACCAGAACACTCAAAACACATTTCTGTGAAATACAGAGATGAGAATTCATAACTCAAAGCCAGAGCAAACTCAGAGAGGGTGAAGGGAAACTTTCATTAAAATCTGCATTCCTCTTGTAACTGTTTTGCTTTGTAACTTGTTCATAATTTATTTCATGGTAATTATTAATTTCCAATGGCTTCATCTCTTTGAAATTTCTTTTAAAGAGCTCTACAGGCAAAGATTTACCTGCATGCAAAAGGATGTCTTCATTTCATACTACCATTTTAAGCCAGTCTTCCAAGCACATGGTGAAAATTTTGCTAAGAATAGTGATAAACTCTTATTTTGCTAACTGCCCAGAACTGTCTTTTAAAGAAGTATCATCATGCAAAACTGAATGTACAAACTAAAACCAAAGCCGTATATGCATAATTTCCCAACCTGCATAGGGTTGATCTGCACTGAACGTTCAAAGCATTCCACACACTCCCTGAATTCCCGGTTGCGGAGGTGCAGGAGGCCTTTGGAGCGCTGGGCGCGGGCGCTGCGGTGCCTGGAAAGCTCCCAGGCCTTGTCGTAATACTGGTGGTCTTTAAGAACATCACCAAGCAAACAATACAATCCTGGTGTTTCCTTCTTCTCCAACTCCCGCCTGAGTATTTCTTCTGCCTGTTAAAGAGAAATCAACACATAATGAGACCATTTATTTTCAGTTAATTACCTACCTGAACAAATACTGCTTTAGCACCTTGCAATCATCAGCTGGAGATTAAGAAGTAGGGCTAGTGAGGAAATGGTACCTTCATCCAACACAGCACCAAAGAAAAAGAT
>NW_005063381.1:0-927 GCF_000277835.1 Geospiza fortis | reverse complement strand
CATAAAATACACATTTTTCACAGTTCTAACCCTCAACTAAAATCCTAACCCTTTAAAATCGTGGTTCAAGGAAACCTATGTGAACTATGCATAATTGTCTTCAGCTTTTCTTCATCTTTCTCTTTTTTTTTGTAATAGCTGTACCCTGCTTTTGTTATAGTTACCACGTAGTGTATATTTATCTGTTGTGGGAAGGATGTCAGCAGTTTGTTTCTTTCCATTGATAACAGGACATTACTGCATGCAGGGATGCTGATCAGCCTCCAGAGTTCTGCACACCCAGTCCTGCAGAAGACAGGAATCCAAGCAAACCCACACTGTAGAGGCACTCCCACCTCTGCAGTGAGAATGGTTGATTTTTCTCATGGAGGTTGGGGCTTTCTTTACCTTGGTATCCTGTTTATCTGTAGATTACTCAGAAGAGGACAGTAGCTAAGATTCTTCATGCATTCTTGCTAATCAAGACAAGTTTATTTACTTCAGATGCAAACTAAGAGTCTTTCAAATGTTGCTGTAGGTGTCATGTTTTCCTAAGGGTGATTCCAGATAGCCCTAATACCTTTTTTGTCTTGTATAGCAGTTTCGAGTTCCCAAATATTCCAATTACACGGTCATTTATTATTTAGTTTACAAATTAAGCTGCAAATGGCTGGCAAATACAAATGTTCTTTCTCCTTCCCCGCCTTCTGAACATACTTACCTGCTCCTTACTTTTAAAGTTCATCAAACAAAGTTGTTAAAGCTAAGGAAAATTAAATCAGAAAATTAAATCCTCTAAAACCCTGTTTGTCTGGCCTTCCTTCCAAATCTATTCCACCCTGGTCATCCAGCCTTTACCTTCAGAAATAATAAACAAGAATGAGCTTTGCTGATGAAAATTCAACAAAGGTGTGTTGAAAAGTTAGTTTGTTTTTTCCTAACAAAACT
>NW_005063380.1:0-927 GCF_000277835.1 Geospiza fortis | reverse complement strand
TATAAAGTCAGATGAAAATAAGTGACAGTAGCAGATAAGTAGTTGCCTTCTTCATGCATAGATACATAGATAATCTCAACCAGATGGGAACAAGGAACAGATGTTCTCTAAACATATGTGCAAACAAAAAATTACAAGTGTGAGTGTTCATGAGCAGTGACTAAAAGAGGAGAAAGGAGCAAAGTATGATTTCAGGAACTCAAGTATTTGTGAGGCCTGACCTGGAAGTTTTCAGCTAGCTCTAGAAACAGCACATTTAAGAAAATGAAAGGATTTAGGGATATTAATTATTTTCTTTGAGACATGAAGACATTCATCTAAGTGTCCTCAGTCTTTTCTGAAGAAGAATATGATGGATAACAGTGTTGTGCCAGGACATACATCTGTTTGTATTTAGGCTTCTCTCCACATGGTTGGATTTGTAATGTAGACAAAGAATTACCTTTCCTTTCCAGATTCTCTATGGGCTTAAGCTAATTTTCTCATGATTCAGTTTCAGTCACCTTACAACATCCCAGGACTTCTGTTTTTGTCAAAGTGAGCATTAAAATGACTTACTGAAAACTGAATTGTTCTACAATGCTGTATTTCCCTTCCTTCGAACAATCTGGCTACATTTTACCTCAGCTTTCTCTTACCCAATTTTTACCCATCATGCCATAAATTTCAGTGCAGATCTACATCATATTACAGACGAAAGATAAGTTGAAGTCAAGCCTGTAATTGTAAAGATATTTTTCCACTACCTGACACGCTACTCATTAGCAATATTACAAATACAAGATAAGTTGTTAAGCTTAGATTAAATATCTGAAAACACTATGTGATGCCTCCTTTTGTCATTGAGTGGGATGAAGAAACAACTATGAGCTTCCCTAAGATGCAAAGGAGACATGATGCAAAATAGACAAGGTTCATTTTTTTTTT
>NW_005063379.1:0-927 GCF_000277835.1 Geospiza fortis | reverse complement strand
AACGAGAGGGGTACCTTGATTTTCATGAGACTCAAAGGTCCCGTTGCCTCCCATAATAACAGTGACTGAATGACCATCCTCTGAAAAGATGGTGATCTTCCTCCCAGGCCCTGCAAATGAGTCCAAGGGGGGCTGTTGTGGTGTGTTTTCTCTTTAATGGTTCGTTCTGTTATCCCCTATGTTAGTGGTTCAGTCTAAGTTGTACCCTCCTATCTTAGCTGTCTGTCTTGTCTTAAGCCTGGGATGTTCCCTGATCCTCCTCCCATTCAGCTGTCAATCCCACTTTGTACCAACCCTTTAGTCTAGAAACTTCCCTGTCAATCTCCTGTTCCTCAAAGCTCTATTGGTCTATGCAAACCCTCCCCCTGTTCCTCCTCATTGGTTCAAACATTGTAAGACCTGCCTTGTGCTCCTCCCCAGTCCTTCCCCTATTGGCTGAAAATCTGTACCCGCTCCTGAGCCCTCCCTATATAAAAGTCCCTGCTCTCCTGTTTTCTGTGTCTTTCATCCCTGCACTTTCCATGGGATAAGGCTGTCCTTGGAACCCATACAGAAGAGCTCTTCCTTGTCCTTATCTACACTGGTGGAATTCTGGCACTGTGTCATGGGGGAGTGCTGAATGGTGACAATACCACGACTTCCTTTCTGCCTTTGGTTCTGTACTGGGAGTTCTTCCTCTTTCAAGTTCTAGAGAGGAAGGGGGCTCACAGGCACAGTTTTCTCAGCAGTATTTACCAGGGATTTTGACTGCATTCCCTGTCCTCCCTGTTCCCATGACTCAAAAGGAGCAACCAAACCCTCTGTCCTTTCCTCATTCTCTTTATATTTTAAACACCTTTGTCTTGTGGAACATGCAGAACAACACCTTCTTAGTCCTCCCTTTCCTTTTGTTTTGCAATCTTTTTCCATAGCCAACACAGAAGGATT
>NW_005063378.1:0-927 GCF_000277835.1 Geospiza fortis | reverse complement strand
AAACCACCCCTTTCATTTCTGAGCACCACAGCTGACAGACTAAGAAACTACAGTATTTAGGCTTGGTGAAATGGTCTTGTCACACATGGTGCTGAGAAAGCTGAGCATGTTTTCTGACTTTCTGCCCAGTGTCCCTTGGCTCCTGACACACTGCAGTTGCTTTTTCACCAGCACTTTTCTTCCTGTGTGCTGGTTTTGCAGGCTGAAAAGCTGCTGCTTTCTCAGCTCTAAGAGTCTCCTGCCCCAGCAGAGCTGCATTTGTCTCTGGCAGCCCAGCTCACTGCTCTTCCCACCTTGCCTCACCTTGCCTGGAACGTGCCCTGAGTGCCTGATGAGCTCTGGGGAAGCCCCTCTGATCCCCAGGCTGGCTTTGCTTTGGAGTTGCTGTGTTCCAGCTCTCAGGGCAGGGTTTTAATCCCTTCCATTGATTTATAGAAAACTTCTTTCTCACTCCAGTTCATGCATATGCAATTCCAGTTGCATATCTTGAGTCTTTCCTTCCAATCCCAGGTCCTGCTAACCACAGTTGACATGGAATGATAGGTAATCCCAAGTAACCTGTATAGATCCAGCTGTTCCTTGGAGCTGTAAAGAGCCTTTCAACAATCCTTACAGGGGCACACAGAAATTACACAGCAGCACAGAAATTAGGCAGCACCCAACACCAGGATAACTAAAAGTTCATCACCTGCATTTTTCCCTTCAATCTTGTGCCAAAACCAAAGGGAAAATACATTCTGGGGCAAAAGCTTTCTTCACAGAGCTCCCTGCAGTTGGTTATGGTGCAAATCCATCCAAGTACATGATCTATAAAATAGGAGTGAACATTACAGAAGGTTCATCTCTCTCAAATGTCAGGGGTCCTAATGTAAGTCACCAAGGGCGCAAACACAAAGATTTAAGAAGCTTCTCAGTGCTTCCCATGTA
>NW_005063377.1:0-927 GCF_000277835.1 Geospiza fortis | reverse complement strand
TTTTTTTTTCCCACATGCATAGAGAGACATCACAGCAAAATAATTAGAAGAAAAATATATCTCTGCTTCTCATGGTCTTCATCACTATTATTTTAACTTAATGTCAGTCTTGACTTCAAGAGTTTCTCAGATACATTTTAATCTAAGCAGAGAAGTTTTGTGCAATCATATCCAACCAGAGAACTAATTCCATCAAAGAATAGAAATATTACTCCAATAAACATTGTTCAGTAAGAAGATCGATGCCTCACTACCTGTAGTGCAAAGCTAAAGCAGATGCCAGAAAGGCAGGAACTTTCTAGAACTAATCAGAAGGTAAAGAGAAAATAATTTGGGGAATTTAGAAATTAGTTTTCCCCCTTTCTGTTAAAAGTCTCTGTGATGGCAGCAGGAAGAGTTTTGCTGAAAAGATTTTGGTGCAGTCATTGCGACTGTGTTCTACAGGAATTGAACCACAAATTCAAAACTCCCTGGGTGCTAAGCACTGGCTAAAACATTGTGAAAGCCAAACCTATTCCCACAGAAAGGGATTCAGCTTTGAGTCATATTTGAAAAGCATGCCTTTGGAGCTGCTCAACTTTCTCCTGCATCAAATCTTCATTTCACATTGCAAAGCAGAGAAATTTTAAACATAGCCACAAAATATTTAAAATAAATAACAAAAAAAGCCCAACAGCAAACATCTTCCAAAATAAGACTGTCTCATCTGAGAGCAAATGGGGGAATTAATTTTCTGAATCATGCACATATGAATCATAATTTATTTCCTCCATACTTCGCCTCTTACTAGGATTATTGATGTGGACAGTCCTTCACAAAGAAGTTCCTTTTCAACTTAAAAACTATTACCTTATAAAATATCATAAATGAGCTTGAGGAGAAGAAAGCAAACCCTATGGCTGATACAAGAATGATAACTGATGAGTG
>NW_005063376.1:0-927 GCF_000277835.1 Geospiza fortis | reverse complement strand
TGTGGCTGGGTTTTAGTGCTACAGCATGCATTTATTTGCCCAGCTCAACAAACTTGCCAAACCAGGTTTTTATTTTCTCTCTGTAAGCCCTGTAAAGCTATACATCCTGAGGATGTGGACAACATGTATGTGGAGCTCCTTCAGCGTTGTAAGCAAATGTTCCTCACAGAAGCAGAAACAATAGATGACCATCTGTATCAGCTACCAAGTTTCCTCCAGTCCATTGCCAGTGTGATATTCCATATAGATAAAGTAAGTGGAGTATTTAAAGTACCAACCAATTCTTCTTTTCAGTTACAGATGTGTGAGGAGATTATAGCTGTGAACCTACCTATAGTAAAAGGTGTTTATTTAACTGAAATGTAGTGACATCTAGCCCCTAGGGGATGGGAAGAATATCAGGAGAATGCTCTAATGGATTTTATTTGAATACAGAAAATGCACTGAATATGCTAAATAAAATGCTACAGTGCATTGAAATGAAAACCATGATAGGTAAATATGAATATGTTTTATTTATTTTATGTTCTTTATTTGGATATAGCCGTAACCTTTTTGTGTTTATACCACTCCGCTGCTGCTTTGCCTTTTGGTACTGATACTTAGCATGTTCTCTAAGACTGGTACTTTGATTCTGCTATGATGTTATGCTGTCTGTTTAAATGAGGGCTTTCTGGATCTTACCTGGAGCTGTGAAGTAAGAATGGGGCATACATTTTGTATTCAGGTGGTTGAGGATAAACAGATTATAATGCTGTTACTGTTGTTTAATTAAATTGATACTTTTCTGGTGACCTTAAAACTAGATTCACTGAAGCACTAATTTGTTCAGGAGCTACTTTCCATAATGTGGTCCAGGATGCTTTCTTACTCTGTTTGTTTAGTTTTATTTGGGGAGGATTTTGTTGTTGTTGTTGTTGTTTTTGT
>NW_005063375.1:0-927 GCF_000277835.1 Geospiza fortis | reverse complement strand
TTCCCCCATTTTTCCCCATTATTTTCCACCCATTTTCTTCCCATTTTTCCTCCACCTTCCCCCATTTTTCCCCATTATTTTCCACCCATTTTCTTCCCATTTTTCCTCCACCTTTCACCCATTTTTTCTTTTCCACCCATTTTCTTCCCATTTTTCCTCCACCTTTCCCCCATTTTTTCTCCCATTTTCCCCCTTTTCTCCCAATTTTTCCTTAATTTCCCCACCATTTTCCTACAATTTTCCCCATTTTCTTCCCAATTTTTCCCCATTTTCTTCCTGATTTTCCCCCATTTTTTCCTTATTTTCTCCCCCATTTTTCCTAATTTTTCTCCCCAATTTTTCCCCATTTTCTCCCCAATTTTCCCCCCTTTTTACCCCATTCTCCCTCATTTTTTCTTTATTTCCCCACCGTTTTCTCCCCCATTTTTCTACAACTTTTCCTCATGTTCCCCCTTTTCCCATTTTTCCTAATTTTTCTCCCCATTTCTCCAACATTTTCCATTTTCTAATTTTCCTCCATTTGCTCATTTTTTCATTTTTCCCTCATTTTTTCTTTTTCCCCCATTTTTTCCCAAATTTTCCCCATTTTTTCCCTCTATTTTCCCTCATTTTCCTACAACTTTTCCCTCTTTTCTTCCCAAACTTTCCCTCATTTTCCTCCAATTTTTCCTCCACCTTCCCCCCATTTTTCCTGATTTTTTTCTCCCATTTTCTCCCCCATTTTTTCCTTCTTTCTCCCCATTTTCTCTCCAATTTCTTTCCAGATTTTCCCCATTTCTCTTCCATTTTCCCCCCATTTCTCTTCCATTTTCCCCCTTTTTTTTCCTATTTTTTCCCCCGTTTCCTCCCCATTTCTTCTCCAATTTCCCCTCTGTCCCAGTGCCCGTTTTGGTGTCAATTCCTGTCTCCCAGTGCCCATTTTGGGCT
>NW_005063374.1:0-927 GCF_000277835.1 Geospiza fortis | reverse complement strand
TTCTCTTCTCTTCTCTTCTTCTTTTCCCTTTCCCTCTGTTAGAACTCCAGGATTAATACCAAGCAGTAGTCTAATTACTGAGCATTTCCCATGATGAAGCTCAGCTTACAACAGCTTACACCCTCACTAAAATTTTGTTGTTGAGATGGGCTTTCCCATGTTGATTCTCTGCCTCTCTGCATAATTTCACACAAAAAGATTTAGTCACTTATGGGAATGAGTCTAAGAAAACCATAATGTTCTCCCAGCAAACTCTAGGACCAGATAAAAACCAACAGCTGGGAGCACAAATTTAATATAAGGTGAGCACCAGCCACTGCTTCAAGGTATCATGTAAGCTATTCTGAATGTGTAGAGCTACTAAGTGTGAAAAATCAGGTACTAAGAAGTCACTAACACTTTTGGGTTTTAATGCATGTGTCTTATCTGGGAAACAGAAAACCAACATACCAGCCCTACCTCAGGAGGGGAGTAAAACTAAATGAAACAAAAAAGTTGGAAAACACTTGAATGTTTTTCTGAAAAGAAATGGACCACTCTCCCTGTAATGCAGAGGAAGATGAGTGCGCAGTATACAAAGGGCAAGGCAGAGTCACCGAGCAGTGCAGGGAAATCAAATTATTGACAAAACCCTATTTCTTTAGGGTGCTGAGTGTGTCAGGATTTTCTGAAAGAGAAAAAAAGACAGTCTTAAACCAATTGAAGAGTGTATCCACATGCATGAGGGAGCTGAATTAAGATTCCACTATCAATGTTTGTTCTCATTGCTTTGCAACTTTAAGTTATTCTCTTAACCACATTTAATGGTGTGCAATTTAAATAGAACAAGCTGAAGAAAAACATAGAGATCTCACAATCTGCTTGTATTTCTTGTCTTTTCTTAAATTAGAGAGGACAACAGCATTCTGGAGGGGAAAGAAAAAAAAA
>NW_005063373.1:0-928 GCF_000277835.1 Geospiza fortis | reverse complement strand
TGGCAAAATGGCTTAAAAAAAAAAAAAGAATAAGTGGGATAAATCTAGTTATATCTTCTCAACTAGATATACAGCATAATGGACAGGATCCAAGGCCTCATTGTTGGCAATGCTTGAAGTCTAATGGATTTGCACAGGGTGGACTGTGACTTAGCCTTATTTTATCAGACCAGACCCACTGTGTGGTTATAAAAGGAATGAACTTACTTCTGGGAAATGACCAAATTTAAAGACAGCCTGCTGATGAGAGGGTTTAATCAAAAGATACCAGGGCAAGGGCCAATGTTTAATGACTTTTGAAACAGCAGTCTTTGTAATTTAATTCCTCCCTCAGGCTTCCAGAGATTGACTCAGCACTTCATTTTATATCTGAAATCATACACCAGTTAACCAACCAAAAGGCTAGCATCGTAGATGACATTCATTCCACTTTTGATGAACTCCAGAAGACTTTAAATGTGCGAAAGAGCGTGCTGCTCATGGAGCTGGAAGTGAATTATGGCCTTAAACACAAAGTAAGATGCATTTTTTTTTCAGTGAAAAGCTGTTAATTTAATCAGCCAGTTTTTACAAATGATGCAGGATGCCAGTTTGATAAATCGTGTCTGAGATCCAGAGAACTTTGTTTTCCTGAAATCAGGTGCTGCAGAGCCTTGCTTGTGGGTGCTCAGCCTTATAAGATGACCATGAAGATACAGGCCAACCAATTTATTCTGAAGAACTGAGTAAGGCTGCCTGTTTTGCTTCAAAGCACTGTTTTCCTTTCCAGTACTTAGTAACCTATTTCATGTCAGATGTCACCTGTTGGAATACAAAAAGATTAGAGGAACATCTCACTTTCTTACAGGAATGAGGAGAGTAACAGATTGTAGAGCTGTATTCATTCTTTTACTTCCTATATGGATGATTGATTCTGGGGGTTTTCCCC
>NW_005063372.1:0-928 GCF_000277835.1 Geospiza fortis | reverse complement strand
TTTTTTTTTTCTTTGCAGGGTTAGCATGTTGAACCAAATTCCAAGGGGACACTGAGGGATAAATGTTCAGGGGTGAGATTTGTCCCTGCCTCTGATCAACCGTATGGAAGTAATTCTTGGGATTTTTGTAAGCCTGCATCTTAGAAACCAAGCATCATGGGAATCAGCTGTGGATTACTAAAACCAAAAACAACCTTCTGATGGGCAAAACACACTTACAGTTTGTCAGTCCTTAATCACATTGATGGATTCCTAAGCTGGAATGGACAAATGCAGACTTCACGGAGAAGACAGATCCAAAGTGCTGCTTCTCCAACATGGATTGAATCAACATGAATCAACACCTTGATTAATTCCTTTTGCAGGTGCATTTTCATATCCACATATCATCATCTTGGCACACAGACTTAAATATTTACTTGCTTATGTTTGCACTGTGTCAGTTTCTCGTTGTCACTGTGGTTCCATGACTAGGACAGTGTGAATTTCCATGGATCTCTGCAAAACCCCTAGGACCAAGGTCCAGATTTTGTCTCTGTGTGACGCACTCTGAAGCCAGCTCAGAACCTTACACTTTTTTCCCCAGTGAATGCAAGGGAAATACAGTCCTGGATAGAAAACAGCCCAAAAATCACCTTCCCCTTGCTGCAGTCACTTGTGCCAAGTAGCAAAGTGCCTGATTAGGCAGGCTTTCCAGGGATCTAGCTGTCCTCAGCTGCACCCTGGCACTGCTGGCTCCTGGAGCAGGGAGCACAGGTGCCCTGCCTGCAGGGAGGGGCAGGGCAGGCAATGTGCTCTGTGCACCCTGTGCAGTGCTTGCTCCTGGTTGCATTTACATTTTTCTGTGTAATAGCACCAAAAATAATAAAAAGAAAATGGTAGTCAGGATGAGAAGAACAGGGGATTTGTCTTTACAAACAAGTTGTGG
>NW_005063371.1:0-928 GCF_000277835.1 Geospiza fortis | reverse complement strand
CAAAGAAGTAAGTGTATTTTTCCAAAAGTTACATCTAGGCAATATTCTATACCTAGGAGCATAAAAGGATCATCTGACATTTCTTTAAAAATATCTTGTATTACAGAGACAAAAAAACAATCTCAGCATTTGGCAATGACATCTCCAAATGCCACTTCCTCTCTCAAAAACAGATGTAAGGCTGCAGTCATATAGGAAGGAAAATGAATACACATTAACTATGACACCATCTTTTAAATTATAAAGCCATGGCTGCCAATTAAAGGAAATGTCTGATGTATTTTGTTCATCTGCTTTTCATTAAAGCTGATCAAACAAGATCACTGAGTGAAAAAATACATTTTTAGGAAATTACTGCTTAATTGAATTCAATGTTGAAAAACAAAAGCTGTTCTCAGCTTTTATTTTTTAAGTAAGTGAAAATATCTTCTCACCAAGTGAGGTAATTCTAAAGTATGGGCAAATAAATAAGCAAGCTTTGTGCTGTGAACAATGTCTGGTCTGCATGTGTTTCAGTATTTGTTTACAAGCACAGGCTGCCCTCTGTGAGAGGGTTTTTGCTCCTGCAAACATTGAAACAGTTGGTTGGAGTGACCTGTCCATTTTCCTTGGAGGTACAAGGGCCAGTATGAATGCTTGGTAGTGGCAAGGGTGCTTTAGAGTCACACAGCATCACAGTACTGGCAATAAGCAAAATGAAAACCAAATGAGGCACAGTGAGTTAAAAAAATTAAATTACTTCATTCTAAGTTTTGGAATACCAATAAGTCTGGACATTTTCACACTAAAAAACAGTGAGAGAACCAGAAAAGGTATTCAAGAGAAGAAGATTAATCACTTATATGACACACTGAATTAATCTCATCTCACCACAAATTATAAACCTACTCTATGATCAGTCTGCTTCAAATAGGCTCACAGAGGCAAA
>NW_005063370.1:0-928 GCF_000277835.1 Geospiza fortis | reverse complement strand
GAGCTGGAGTAGGATTTCCTTGTTCAATAAGCCTAATGAATAGATTATCACTATTCTTGACCCCATTGAACACACAGTAGAAAAGCCACACAGCCATGCAGTAGGAAACCTGTGGTCAGTAAAATCCTGCCTCCGGAAACATAAAAAAATCATGGATAAAATATCCTCCAGAAATCCAGCCTGGGCCTCCAGAGGGTTACTGAACACAATTCAGCCTGGGAGCCCTCGCTTGCTGCAGCACCACTGAGGTAAAGATGATTTCCTTTAAATGTCATGGTATTTCATGCCCAGTACAGTCAGGCTCACAGGCCACCTTATTTTATGGTAATCCTTTTCCCTGTACTCTGTGCTGTGTCCTTCCCTGTCTCCTTTCCTTTGTGAGAGAGCGTCTGCCATCGTCCTCACCCATGCTGTTTATGTAACTGCAGATCTGTCCTGTGACTGATCAGCTCCAGAAGCACTACTGGACTCTCAGACCTGACAGGATCAGACCTCTGAACTGCAGATGTTTTAAGAAAAGGACTATCTTTTTCTTGTGCTGACAGAATCCAAGCACACCACATGATAGTATAGAAATAGAACAGATCTCAACATGGTAGTCTGCTGAACTTGATTATGATAACTAGTCACCTAAGGACTAGTGAATTTGGCCTTAAGGCTAAGTCTGCTGGGACTGGAGACAAGTTGTCTGGAGTCTCCTCCTCCCTGTTTAAAGAACTATTGCTCTAACCTCCCTTGTCAATCCTATTGCTCTTCATCTCCCAAATAACATCCCCACCCATGTGGCTGTAGTGAAACATGCTTCCCACCTATCTCACCATCTGCTAGTGAGTGACCCCATTTCTTTGCTAGATCTGTGCTGGCTTTTTGCTACTGCATTTAGTTTTTCCATCACAATATTCCTATTCCAGACACATAGGAAAAAATA
>NW_005063369.1:0-928 GCF_000277835.1 Geospiza fortis | reverse complement strand
AAAAGGAATTCATTCACTGCTTCCCATCAGTAGGGAAGTGTTCAGGCATCTCAGGAAAGCAGGGCTTCATCACGTGACAGCTGCTTCAAAAGAAAAACTGCTCTGAAGGTTCCCCCAGTTTTTTATTGCTGAGGACGATACCATACAGTATGGAATATCCCCCTGGTCAGTTGGGGTCGGCAGTCCCAGCTGTGTCCCCTCCCAGATTCTTGTGCACCCCCAGCCTTCTCACTAGTGGGGTGAGAAGCAGAAAAAAACCTCGAGGCTGTGTAAACACTCAGCAATAGTCAAAATGTCCCAGTGTTGTCAAAACATTTTCCAGAACAAATTCAAAGTAACACTACAGTAACTAATGTGAAGTTATTAACTCTATCTTAAAACTGGTACATAAAGACAAAGGTCAAAACAAATAGTCACAACAAAGGAAATTCACACTGCACATTAGGAATGTTTAGTTGCAATGACAGCTGTTAAGTAGCAGAACACATATAGTGTGGAATTTACACCCTTGGAGATATTTAAAACTTGACTGAAAAAGTTTTGAACATTCTTATTTAAGGTTTTAAACTATCCTTCCTTCAAGTGGGAGCTTGATAGTAAACAATCACCAGACAATCCTTCCAACCTTTTTCTTTTTCTCCTGTGATTCTGTGATCTCTCTCCACACATGATACTTGAAATTACAAGCCTTTAAAATGTGGGGGATTCATCTCCAGAAGTCAATCTTTTCCTTGTCTGAAAAATGTTTGTGTCATGCTGGACTAAATTCAAAGTTAGCAGTTTTCTTCCCCTAAGAATGTAAATGAATTGGCATCAATCAAGTCAATTGGTGAGAGTTATCAAAATAGTCCTCAAGTGTATATGGCAGACTGTGTGTTATGGATAATTGTACTGGATCTGACTGAGATGGAGTTCATTTTCCCACAGC
>NW_005063368.1:0-928 GCF_000277835.1 Geospiza fortis | reverse complement strand
ACAACCTATGGATTACACATCTGAAAATACACCGTGTTCAGTTTTTGCTTTGGGATTACAGTAATGATCCACTCCAAGCTTCTTACAGCCGAACACAAGCGACCAATGCACAGCGACACCTTCCAGGAGGAGCCTCGAGGACAAGCATATCACAGATGCCACCTCATTTAATAGTCTCTAAAAATCAGATCTTTCAAACAGTATTTTTCCAAATGCTGATGGAAATGGGAAAATCAAAGTCTGCCTGAACACACAGCTATGTGTTTGTAAATAGTTACACATGCTAAAATGCATGCCCTGTCTTGCATCTGAACACCAGAAACCACAGCAAAGCAGATACTTATTTTTTGGCCAATGCATAAAAACTTTGATTAAAGACTCAGCATACTGAATTGTTGACTAGAGTGGTAACTGAATGTGTTTTTTTCTAGCTTCTCCTTCTGCTGGAAAACTAAAAGCAAAGTACACATTCAGAGTGTCTTTCACCTTGATGGGAATGTTGCTTGAAGAATGACTGTATGGCTGTACCACTGATTTTATGGACTATTTTTGCAATATGATGTGTATCATCATTACTTCTGCTTTCAAGGACCTTTCTCTAGTAAGTTCAGCCTGTGCAGAATGTATATCTGGAGCTTCTCAGTGCTGTCTCATTCTTTTCTGCCTCAATGACTTTTGAAAGACATCAGCTTACCACATTATAATTAATTCTTCTAACCCTGTTTAAGCTCACTGCTTCTTTAGACATTGCCATCTATCTTATTTTCTGTCATGTATTTTGTATTCCTGCAAATTGAAGTCAACATTCCCTTAAAAACTAAGCTTTCCCAGAACTGCCAATCTATTTGTGGGTTGGCTCTATAAAAAAATTATTATTATTTTACATTCACATTCATGAATATTTCAAAATTAGATGCCCTGATTGCTG
>NW_005063367.1:0-928 GCF_000277835.1 Geospiza fortis | reverse complement strand
TGGGTCCCTTTCAACTCAGAATATTCTATAACAGTCTGATTTTAGTATATATGGCTAAGTTCAGGTTATTGTAGTCTATTGATTTAAAATAATGTCATTTTCATTTACATAAAGTTAAATGGTAAGGTTACATATAAGTATATGTACTTGAATATATGGACTTGAATCAATATTTTAAAGTCAAAGTAATTGATAAATATTTTTTTAACAAAATATGTTAAATTGACCCATCATTATTTATGACTTCAGTGGCTAACAATAACCATTCTTTCTCCAACTCAAAGAAAAATCACTGTGATTTTCATGTGCCTTGAGCAATTGTGGTTCAGGTGGACTTTTCTTTTTTAGATCTAAATTATTTTTTTCCCATTTTCAAAGAGAACTACCAAATTTTTGCATTTAGGCTGCACTGCATGAGAGCTGAGGAAAGATTAGAGGTGATTACTTTGCTTTTCTGAAGACTTTTATTGGCATGCCGTTGAACAGTGACATACAAAGCACAGTTTCCCTGGGCAATCCCATAGAAAATTTTAATGCACAAACCCTATACTTGCAATCCAAACTTTCCAGGAAAGCAGTCCAGACATACAAACAAAGGAATAATTTCAAAATTACATTTGGGAAAAATAGAAGCAGAAATGTCTTCCTCATCTGTAGAACTCGGTGAGAAAGATTTATTCATGTGGTTTGGCATTTTTCATGTATCTGTTGTTGGGCAGGAACCAGAAGTAACTTTTTCATTGTTTGTTTGGAGGCTTTATACTCATGATGTAGTATGCTTTAGTTGATGTGGTTCTGCTTGTTGTACACTGTTAATGTGTAAAAACTCAAACTGTCCCTCTGCCAGCATGTCAGTCTCATACTTGGATCCCATTCACTGTGTTGATCCTGCTGGTACATTTCCCTTTGGTGTCCCTCTTAAGTATGT
>NW_005063366.1:0-928 GCF_000277835.1 Geospiza fortis | reverse complement strand
ATAGAACTCTTGATATATGAGACAACATATAATGGTAATAGAACTGTTGTATATCTAGGACAACATTTGTGGTTATAGAACAAGAAATCAAAAGCATATCTACTAGACAAGTAGTTGAGGGAATGTATCAGATCTGAACAACACAGAGATTCTATCTTTTTTTCCACTCAAGATCTCACAGAATTCCAGACCTTTATTAAGGCTCTGCTTACATACTCCTAGGAATACTGATCTAAAACTGGAATAATGCTTAAGCCAAAACACCAGTGTGAGAATTGTCATTAAAATTATTTGTCATCATTGGTATTATATGCTAGGTGAACACTACAGTGCCAATCCAGCCCTCAGACAAAGAGTGCTGCTTATTACAGAAAGACAGTAGGCTAATTGTGCTTTATGACTCTTTCTGTTGAGCATGTAATGTTTGATGTACTTACTGGTTACTTATTGTTTGTGTTACCTAGATCGGATGGTACACACAGTTCATGCAGCCACCATGCTCGAGGCAGCACTCTGCACAAACACTGAATTGTCATAACCAAATCATGCTCAGCCTTCTCTTCTATGCCAGAGTGTGGTGTTCTCCCTGGTGGCACATTCTTTGACAAAGAACTCCTTGTGCCAATCACCAGCAACAGTGGGAGGGAAACTTTGTATGTAAGGGCTGTGGGACCAAGCCAACAGCACTCACAGGCTGATAATCTGGAGAGGTGTGTGGGTACTTTGAACCAGCTGGAAATGTGCTGCCTTTCACTGGTTAGCATGGCTACCTGCTCACTTCTTCAGTCTCTTTGAGTCTCACCTTCCCACAGACCACTCTTCTTTCCCTGTTGCTCGGTCATCCTGGTCTATCCTTCCTTTCCCATTTCCAGCTGTGGGATGATAGGTATATTTTTCATTTCTTTCCTGGCTCCCAGTTTTGTCTATT
>NW_005063365.1:0-929 GCF_000277835.1 Geospiza fortis | reverse complement strand
TTCTGTGCCGAGCTGTTGGTTGGTAATGATCTGGACTCTATTACGTCTCGACTTGTGGTAACCGCATACCCAGCATGCCTTTTTTCGCTGATGACATAGCTACTTCCATCAGTAAACCAGGTCTCAGTGTCCTCAAGAGGAGTGTCCTTCAGATCTGGGCGACTGGAGTAGATAGCTTCGATAGTCTCCAGGCAGTCATGGATCACCGGTTCTCCCATATTACCACGGAGGAAAGAAGCTGGATTCACAATGTTATTTACCACAATTTCTACATCATCTTGTTCCAGCATTATGGCTTGGTATTTCAAGAATCTCTGTGGGGAGAGCCAATGTCCCCTCTTTACTTCCAGCACAGCAGACACTGTGTGGGAGATTAGCACAGTCATCTTCTGGCTCAGGGTGAACTTCCGTGCTTCCTGGATGTTCACTGCCACTGACTCAACAGGTATGAGACATCCTGGCCATCCCTTAGCCGCTGCATCCAGCTGCTTAGAGAGGTAGGCGACTGCCCTGCGGTACAGGCCCAGATCTTGTGCTAGTATTCCCAAAGCAATTCCCTGCTTTTCATGAGAAAACAAAAAGAATGGTTTACTCACATCTGGAAGTCCCAGGGTTGGAGCTGACATGAGGGCCTTCTTCAGTTGGCCGAAGGCTCATGTTGCTTCTTTTGTCCATTGGAGGTCTCTGTTTCCTTCCATGATCAAGGCATATAGGGATTTGACTAACAGTCCATAATTCTAAACCCACCATCTGCACTACTCGGTCATGCCCAAAAAGGTTCTCAGTTCTTTTACTGTCTGAGGCTTTGGGGTTTGGCATATTGCTTCCTTGCGATCCTGTCCTAAAGTTCTTTGTCTAGCACTAACCTCGTAGCTCAAATAAATGTTTGCTTGACCATCTGAGCTTTCTTCTGGGATACTCAATACCCC
>NW_005063364.1:0-929 GCF_000277835.1 Geospiza fortis | reverse complement strand
TTTTTTTTTTTTCCTCCCTGTAAGAGTTTAACCATTTGGAGCCTGAATAGGTTCAGCAAGTGCAGAATGGGGTGATGTTTCTTACTCTGAAGATTCAACCTAAAAATAAAAAATAAAGAAAACTTTATGCATTCACACCAACATGAAGTTAACAAAAAATATTTAACATATAGGTCATTAAAATGTGTTCCACTGCAGTGTTAGCAATCCAATAACTCTTTCAAAGGTTGAGCAGTAGTAAGTGCACCCTCCTTTGGATTACTGTCATGCACGTGTGGAGAATGGGTGAGAACATGAGGAAATGTTAGGCAAGGGGCATTGTGGAGCCACGTGAATCGGATTCCTTATCTGCCATTTTTATCTCTCCCTCTGCTCCAAGCCAAAGAGCTGTGGTAGAGCAGATGCATTACAGTGAATGTGTACTGGGACTATGATTGCTGCCACTGTGTGTGCCTTGTTTCCAGTGGATACAAGTATGTGCCAATGAAATGAGTAAAAGTGCTAAACACTGGTCTGACATGCTGAAAATGGAAGAGAGAGTAGTTTTCCAGGAAGATTAGGTTTATAACTAAGTACTTAGAGAGGGAAATGTATTGGATGATTAAAGCTGTTAAACTAGTCACTTAATTATCCTGAGTCATTCCCTAAGTACCTCTACTCCAGAGTGTCCATCCACTGCAGTCATCAAGAGGAAAGACAAACTGAGTACATTTCCATACAAGAAGGACAATAATCAGAAGCTTACAAAGCATTTATTGCCTAGTAAGAAGAACTGATGCACAACTTCTATTTATTTTTTAAATTTCTATTTTATTTTACATTCTTCAAAGAAGGGAGCATGAGTTTGGAGTTTTTTTACAATGCAGGATCAGCTCTGCTCTGGCAGTGGAGGACATGGATTCTGCAGGATGGGTATGGTGATAAAATGA
>NW_005063363.1:0-929 GCF_000277835.1 Geospiza fortis | reverse complement strand
CATATCAAATAAAAGCACTTTAGAGCATCAGGAAGATTTTCTGTGTAGCTAGCAAATAATAGCTAGCAAATAATAAAAAGATGCATATTTACCAGTTGGGTTCCTTTTGGAATTTACGAGAATTCCAGACAGAAAACAGAGCTTAGTAAACTGCAAATCTAAATCACAGTATCTAGAAAGGTGACATCAAAAAGAGCAAGAGGAAGAAAACCAAAAAGAAAACCAAAGGAAGCCAGAAATAAGGCACAACCTCTCTGTGGGAATCCATAAAATTAGAGGGTTTTGGGAAAGCTGCAAAAGGCAGGCCTCAGATCTAGTAGAATTGTGAATAGTGCTAAAGCAACAGTCATGAGATAGGTCAGCAGAAAAAATTATTTAAACTGTAGAAAAGGCAAGGGCAAATAGAACAATAAGCTTGTGTATTAATACTTGTCTGAATAGCTCTCTAAGCTGCAGAAAGTTTACCTAGGAAGATATTAGGAAGGTTAAAGCTTAAGAATGGAGCTCTGTGCGTTGTCTCTTACAAACGGGTGTTGTATTCAAAATAAGCAAGCATTGTTTTAACCAAAGGTACATGTGCTTATGGTGATTGGATAGAACTACTGTCAATAGGTTTTTGCTTTGTGTGATTGGTCAAGAAGCTTATAAAGTATGTTGTAACATTAAGTTTTTTGGCCTGCTGCCTGGATTGTGAGCTGCTAGCATCTTCCCATTGTCATAATCATGTAATGAGACTGATGATGAAAAATAAACAGCTCAAGGCACTTTCCCAGCAGCTCCATCCTGTTCGCGTCTGTAAATAAACCCCCCAGCCAGTGTCACCTCTCCTCCTTTTCTGCTTCCTACAGTACCTTAGAAGTACTTTCAAGTGTCCTAACAGTCACGTAAGTAGAAAACTGTGACAAGAACAATTGTGGAAAACTGTGGAA
>NW_005063362.1:0-929 GCF_000277835.1 Geospiza fortis | reverse complement strand
CAGAGTGCATTTATTTGAACTTTCTCCCATGTACATGGGATCACACATTCAGATAAACACAGCTGTGTTTATTTCAGGCTGCACAACTCCAGATTGTGGATGAATGTCTTCAGCCAGTGGACTCCACATACACTGTACAGGATTTGCAAATTCTTATACCTGCATTATTCGTCGTCTAAACATCCAAAGGCTCATATCTCATTTAGAACTGGTAGGAAAGGAGACTTTTTCATCATGTGCTTCAGTAATATTTGCTGAGTAGTTTATTGGGTAAAAATATTCAATGATTTTTATTATGAGTTAATACCCACAGACCCATTTGTCTGGACGCCTACGCACTAACGTCTTCATTCGTGTCTTGAACTTAAAACCATCGACTGCCGTGCTGGCTTGCTCACCAAGGCTTTGGTTTTGCTTTTACTGTTCAGGCAACTAACACTGCTCATGTGGACTGAAGTCAGTTGTTTAATGACTTTGCTGTTTGCAGATTGCAGCCCAAAGATGTTTCTTTATTTGCAACATGAATGAGCAAATCTATTCTTAACAGGGGAAAGAAAAGAGCAGCATTGTGTGGACACTGCAGTGGTTGGGGCTGTGACATTTTGCAGTTGCCATTGTGGTAATTAAAGCCTCGGTGATTCAAAGTCTTGAAATCAGACATTGAGTAATCCCCTGGTGTTACTCATGTGCTTGAGTTGAGCTTAGGTGTAATTTTTTGCATTCTTTTGTAAGAATGCTGGAAAAAGGGCATCTGACCCAAGAACAGCATCCTACCTTCAAACTCTCCTGCATCAAAACATGAGGCACTTCACCAAGAGCTGTGAACGCTCAGGTTTTGAGTATAGAGCCAAAGTCCAACACAGGACTGAAGTTGCAAAATGTACCTACATACTGAGATACTTCCTCCTAACATAGAAGGAAAAAAAAAA
>NW_005063361.1:0-929 GCF_000277835.1 Geospiza fortis | reverse complement strand
TTTTTTTATACAAAAAGAAAGTTTGTATTCTTGTTTCACCATTCATCTTTGAATTTTTATACTTCCACTTAAAGTAAACAAGATAATTTCATAGTGAACAAAAAAGCTAAAACTAGCTCAGCTTTCCATAGCTTAGGGATAGGAAGGACGTTAGGCATATGTAACTACTCCTAGTTTAAGCCATACAGTAATTCAGTGTTGCTGCAACAATGTGGTTTTCTTCTCAAAATCTGTCCACATTTTCCACCTTAACATTTTCTTGTGTAGCACACGAGTCCCCTGAAGACAGACCCAGTGCTGTACTTGGATTTGCTACAAATAATTGGTATTAAAAGTTTCTTGACAGTTGGGTAAGTTCAAGTTTTCCCTACCCATCGAAGATGAATGACATGTAACTTTGATATATGCTCCAACAATGCCCAAAAATGATTATGGTGAGTAAAATACAGTTACACCCTTCTCCCTCTGACCAGCTAACACCCCAGTCTATATCAAGGTATAAAATTTTAAGTGGTAGGAGGTAACTGGCCATAAATCACAGTGAAACATACGAACATTTAGTAAGTCCACAACCTGTGACAAACATAACAGTTACTGTTGCCTCAGTTTTAAAAAATACTGTAGAGCAAGCACTTGCCAGTGGTGTATGGGATTGTAACTGGATTGCTGATTATGGTGTTAATGGGTGCTCTGGAATTTAGTAAGTTTTCCATAATTGTCAATTGTCAGTTAACTCAATATCCTGCTACACTTTCAATTTTTTGTGATTAAACCTTCATGGCATTAGAATTATTTCCCAAGTTAGTTAAACATTACAACAAAATTCTCACTACTGACGCAAGTTACAGAAAATTATTCTGATGCACTTGTCAGTACAAGTGAATCTCTCATGCTAACTACAATCATCTCCCCTCTGCCCTTTTTTTTTT
>NW_005063360.1:0-929 GCF_000277835.1 Geospiza fortis | reverse complement strand
TTTTTTTTTCCTTTTAGCAAGGACTTAACAAAGTGAGATGATAAAGCAACTGCAAGAGCTGAAATATTTTTATGCAGTTAGCCTTGTTTGTACACTTGCCCTGAAAGCATTGCAAAGTCATAAGAAAGTCTGATCAATCTAGCATAAAGGTCACACTACAACTTTAGTGCTTGTACCTAACACATTTACTGCAGAACAACGCCCTGCTTATGGGCCTGTGAGCATTTAAGCTCAGTCAGATACCTTTTTCCTGAAAATGCAAATTTTAAAGGTGTAGGCAACACAGCTTCAGGAGAAGATTTTTTCTGTAAATCTAAATTACCTAGCATGCCTACTCATGCCATAGAATTGAATAAAAAAGTGCACTTACAGACATTCTCACTGAAGGAAAACAGGAGAGCATATTTGAACTAACTCCTATTTGAAAAGATGCATATTTTCTCAGTGGGATCAGAGTAAATTAACCAACTAAGTATCAATTCATAGTATTTTAGGGCCATCTGTAACAAGAAAAATAAAGCAGCAGCCCAGTCTTCTTTATGGGGGGATGTAGAGAAAAAAATAATCTTACATATAATTTAAGGTTATTATGCACAAAGGAAGTAGTACATATCAAATGACTGCAGATAAAACAAGGTATTGTTATTTATTGTTTCAGAATACTTAGCATTTATGTAAGAGCAGCTGCAATTCTTTGCAAATAAGCAGTCCCCAAAGCAAATACAAACAACTGCTCTAGACAAATTAAGCCACTTGCTAATTTAAATGCTTTGGTTCATAACATATATTCTAAAACTAATATGTTCATAGTTTTAAGATCTATACATTGACCTGTTTCAGTGTCAAGTGTACTGAATATACAAGGAGAATATTTTGTTGATTTTCTAATGTCTGTAGGCTTCAGTTTAGAAAGTTATGGACATCACCTT
>NW_005063359.1:0-929 GCF_000277835.1 Geospiza fortis | reverse complement strand
AAAGCTGTCCATCTCAGCATCTGTAAATGTGTGTGAGGAGCTGAACCAGTGAAGAGATCCTTTTGTCTCCCTTCCTCCCCTCAAGCCAGCAGTTTAAACTAAAATGAATATAACTTGTTTCAGGCACTCAAAAGTAGATCAGGCATTCTGATGTAAATAAATCTGGGGGGGAAATACCTTTTATACTGGTAAGAAGCTCAGGAAAGGTAAATGGAAACGTTTATTTGTATATTCTTACTTCTATTTCATCCTACTAACAGGATTTTACAACAGTTTTCCCCTGCCTGTATTGATGCTTCTGTATTCAGAGAAAGAAAATATGCATGTGGGTTTCCAAGGCTAGTCTATACACACATAGTTTCATTCTCTTCACAATGTATTTCTGCACAAACTCAAGGAGATTTTCTCAAAAGATGTCCCAAAGGCCATGTTTAATGACAAATTATGATTATTAGAACCATATCTGAACTATAATTCTAATATATGTACATATGTTTGTATTCTATTACATATAAGTATCAATTTGGGCTACATATTTGTAATAACATGAGTTACTTTAACTATGTAAGACAAATAGCTATACTTTTGAAATCTCTGTAAATACCATTAATAACACATTTCAGCTGAGAAAGCATAACATTACAATTCCTGCCATTCTCCCTTTAGATTTTATTTAATAGTCTGGTTTCATACTACTCTGCCTGTGCTGCTACTGTTCAGAGCAAGACAAACATTGGCCAAGTTGGAATTCACCCAGAAACACAACCTCACGTTTCACACTCAGGAAGTGATACATTTTAGAAAACTGAAGCAATTTGTAAAGCCACAAACATTTTGCAAGTTGGAAAACTGTATTATCTCTGTACTAACAGTGAGATCTGGCCTTATCCTTTGACACAGAGTCTAGGCCATATGTTTTTAACACTTTT
>NW_005063358.1:0-929 GCF_000277835.1 Geospiza fortis | reverse complement strand
CTTATGTGTACTTCTCGATCTCAAATTATTGCATATTTTTAAGATATACCAGCATACTTTAACTCAGTTCTTCATGTGAGAGGAAAATAGTTTTCTTTAGGCGAAAGTATTTTTTCTTTGCTGTATCTTTGTTTTCAGCCATTTTTTCTTTGAATCCTCCACAATATCTATCTCACTTGCTTCTCTTCCTGTATTTTCAGTCATCATTTGTGGATTATCTGCAGCAGTAAAAGATGCTGCTTTTTGTTTTCCTGAGATGGTTTGTGCCAAGCACATGAACAATCTGACAAGAGCAATGCAATAAAATTCATATGCTTCTGATGTTTGTATTGGAAAGACTGTACTTTTGAAGCTCAGGTATGATAACACTGATGAACATTTCTGATTTGGATGATGGATGTGTAAGAAAGGAAGGGATTTCATGAGGTCAGCCCCCACCAGAGGCAGAAGGAAATATGCTGAAATCATGTGTGACAGACATTTGTCTGATCTTCTCTTAAAAAACTCAGAAGAGGGGAATACCACACCTCTTCACTGGTTTATTTATAGCTGGTACATATGATTATTACTGTTGTTAGGAGGCTTTTCTGAACATTTATCTCTGTCATGGTGCTAGTTAAGCTGTTTAATTCTCATTCAACTCTTACAGCTCATGCAGGAAAATGGTTTCTGTGCTCTTTTCACCAAGTCTTCATACCTGAAGACTCTTCTTCTCTCTCCTTTTATTTTAGACTTCTCTTTACTAAACTGTCCAAACAGGATTTTTGTTCTTCAGTCTCACTGTGCACTGATTTGTCTGTATCTTTTTCAAAGTTCTACAGACAGTTTCTGAGCAACAGAGTAATTAAGTTACTCTGCAAGTAGCAGAAGTAACCTGGTGGCCTTATTAAAATGTCATTCTAGGGTGTGTGCATGCAGGTATGGCTGGG
>NW_005063357.1:0-929 GCF_000277835.1 Geospiza fortis | reverse complement strand
TCTTAGCAGGATCAAGGGGTAGCTATGCACTTACCTGACCTCATGTCAGATCTACATGAGGACACACAGATGTCAGTACAGCCCCAGCTACCCCCATGCGGCAAACAAACATGGTAACAGCAGTTTTGGTGGTGTGATTTCAGGTGCACAGCACCCTCCTATTGAGACAGCCCCAGATGCCTTGGCATTTGGAATGGATGATGCAGACAGAGCTACAGGAATGACAGGAACCCACTGCTTGTAGCTCCCCAGCCCTTCTATTCCCCACCCCCTGTTAGTGCTCTCTCATCATAATCAACTCACAAGCTTGGTTTTAATTACTGTTTCTACTAATAGCAGCTTGCAAAGCTTTCAGAGCTGCCAGCAATGACACTGCATTTTCACTTGGCACTGCCAGCTTGTGGTGACGTGTCAACACTTCTACCTACAGCTATGCACTTAAAGAACTACATGCAGCTCCCAAAGCCTGATTTAAAAACATTTTGCTGAAGGCAAAAATCCTCCCAGAAGTTAGGAATTGAACAGTTTAGGTCTGTCTATGTCAACATGTGTTATTTCCTTGAGCCCATGCATTACTCTGGCTATCAGGTACTGCTCTTCCCCTGAGACTTAGAAGACACCAAGAGGACACTGCTCACTTAGTGAGCCACTTACATGCCTCATTTAACTCCTTTCCTGCATTTCATTTTGATGACAGAAATGTGCATGCTTTAATTGGCTTTTCAATGTTCATCACCACAGTGTTCCAGAGATCTCCGAGATTTTCAAGGTAAACTTGAGGCACTGTTTTTAACCCCATCTTGAAAACAACATGCCAGAAAGATTAATACTAAAGATTGGAACACCAATCTCTAATAGCCAAGGTCTACCCCCAGTTTCATTTAATTTATTCAAACAGCAGCCTGCATTCTTGTGTGTAGTGCAGAGAA
>NW_005063356.1:0-930 GCF_000277835.1 Geospiza fortis | reverse complement strand
GGCACGGGACAGGCACAGCCTGCTCGCCCTCCTTCCCCTCCTGCAGCAACTGCATAGGCCTGCTGAATGGAAGGGAGGAGAGAAGAGAAACAGGAACTTCTCTTTGGAATCACATCAGCCCAAAACTGAGAGAAGAAGCGAAAGTTAAATAAAAGAGACTGTTTTTCACAAAGGCTGTTGAACTTCCTAACCTCACAGTGAGCAGTTCCTATGCCACAGTCTGTGGAGGCATGGCTTAATTCAGTGCAACATTTTCAGCTCCATATTTCCTGTCGCTAATCTGTATTCATTACCAGCTGACATTATATGAAACATTCTCTTGGTGTCTTCTAATGCAGAGGGAAATCTCAGACTACCTCTAGAGTGAAATTTAGCAAAAAGTCTTAAAGTCTCAGTTTCTGAGCTACTAGGGAAGCATTGGATGAAAGCAGGAGCAGCTTTCTACGCCCACTGTGGTTAGTACGACATATCACACACTTATCCTAGCCCAAAAAAGAAACAGCACCTTGACTATTCTTCAGTGCCTGCATCTCTCACAAAACTCTGGCACAGTAGAAGTGTGGGCCTGATTTCAGATGCATGGTTCATACCATTCTCAGTTCTGAAGGCTGAGAGCAGCATCGTGGGAGCTCACACCCAGTGCGACTTTCAAAAGTGAGTGGGTGGCCAGGTTGAATGGCAAGTCAGGAAGTTTTTAGCATCAACTCTAGTGCAAATCTAGCTTGTAATCCTATTAAGCTCTAGGAAAACAACATGTTAGCAGGTACCAGTGCCCTCATGGGTATCACCAGGCACTTGCCAACTCTGCTCCAATGTGAAAAGGACCCTGATGTTTCTTCTTGTTTTATCAGTGCATGTCCCAGATGTGGTCAAAACCAATTTTGATCAAGAGGTAACCTTTTATTTCAGATTGCAAAAGTAAAAAAAAAA
>NW_005063355.1:0-930 GCF_000277835.1 Geospiza fortis | reverse complement strand
TCCGGTGATTGGAGGCTCCTAGGGGTGATTTGAGCGCTTGGCCCGAGCTGTACCCCTCAAACTAGGATCCCGCTGGGCGGCCATAGGGATGCCCGAGGGGGGTTAGTGGGGTGAACTTGCCCAGTGAGGGGTAGAGCTCTGACCGCTAGCTCAAACCACCTGGAGGGCTGTTCCTCAGGGATAGACCGGGGGAGTCTAGTCCCTGAGGAACTAGGACCTTGGGGGTAGGAGAAAATACTCCTATATACTGTATAAAGTGACCGCCATATAGGGGAGTGCCCCTTTTCTGAAGCTGGGGAAGGGGAGGGTGCCCAACCCAAGGGGAGTAGGGTCCCCTCGAACTAGGACCCCCGTGGGAAGGGGGTCATAGAGGGGAAGTAGGCTCACCCTGAGTTAGGATCCCAGATAAAGGGGGTCGTAGGGCTGAAAATATACTTCATGGGGATGGTGACCTGCAGGGGTGAGGTGGGCTGCCGGCTGTGGAAGGGCCCTTTCAGTCACCAGGGCTGAAGGGGAGGTTAGAACTGGCTTCCGTTAGGGAGAATTTTTCTTTTTTTCTTGTATGTTAAGAGTCGGAGCCCCTAAGGAGTGAGGTTCAGAGGTGAGGGCTGGCCAAAAGTCCTTTGACCACTCCTTAGGATTGCTGTGAGGCGGGCTGAGAAGCAGCCATTTTGAGTTTGCTGTGAGACGGGCCAAGAAGTGGCCATTTTGAGTTTGCTGTGAGGCGAGCTGAGAAGCGGCCATTTTGAGTTTGGTGAGGCAGGCCAAGAAGCGGCCATTTGGAGTTTTCCATACGGTGGGCTGAGAAGCAGCCATTTTGATTTTCGTGTGTGGCGTGCAGTGGCCATTTTGAGTAATTGGCTCATTGAGGCCATTTTGTATGTGTTTGAGTGTGGTGTGCAGAGGCCACTTGTGCAGAGTAAGTGGCTT
>NW_005063354.1:0-930 GCF_000277835.1 Geospiza fortis | reverse complement strand
TTTCCAGCCTTAATTATTCTATGATTCCATGATTCTGTTTGAGGGCTAAGCATTGCTTTCTGCAAGGAATGTGGGCCTGATATGACTCAACACCTGTATACAGCTTTATACCATCAACTGCTTCCAGGTTACTCCAGAACATGAGACACACATTGCTCAGGTTCTCAGACAGATACTGCCTTGACCAGCACATGAGACCTGTAGGAGTAGGCAGCCTTAAGGACATGCTTTCTGTAGATAAAGCCAAGTCTGATGCAGTGCATGGATATCCATCTCTTGGTTAACAATACTCTTAAACTCTGTTCAAAGGCTGTCCATGATGACACCTAGAATCTCACTTCCATGGGAAGAAAGACTTTGATCCTAGCTTCTTGGTTTATGAAATGTGGAATTGCTGGGATGGATATGAGGTGCTGTTGAATAATTACTGATCAGGGGCAGGGGCAGGAGGAGCTGAAAAATCATCTGTGGGTGTTTCAGGAGGGAAAAGGTTGAAACTGCTTTTGAAAGCTTAGTAGTTTTGTTAAAGGACATAGAAGATAACCCCGTCTCTGCTGGACGATGGTGACACTTTAAACACTTCAGGTTTTCAGCCACGTGTTACTCTGTCTTCTAGTAGTTACCTTTGGTGAAAGGTGCCATACCAATGTGGTTATTCCTGTTTGCAGCCTGAAGTGCTGCCTCTGCCAGGCATTTTGCTGGCACTAGTTGACATGGCATTGGGCCAGTGTTAGCTTGAGTTACTGTATGATAAACCCTATTTCTCACAGGAGCTGATGCTGTTTTAGCTGTCAAAAACCATTAAAAGCACAATTCCATCAGAAGACCAGCTGATCTGTACTCTGTATGTTGTAAAAATGAGGGGGTTTTACTTATTTTCTTCACTTCAACATCTCAATGTAGAAACCCCAAACCAAACCAGAAACTATG
>NW_005063353.1:0-930 GCF_000277835.1 Geospiza fortis | reverse complement strand
GCAATTATTTCAATGCTCTTTTTTGAGGACTGCTGCAAACTTTGCCACATTTAATGATCAGAAACCCATTTCTAATTTTTAGAGTTGATTTACGCACAATTAGTTGAAAAACTGGTGTTTGTTCTAGTTGTTGAAAAACTGGGTGTTCGTTCTTCTGCCTCTAGTATCCACACTTCTGATGCAGTTTTACCGTGTGTATAATATTGTCTGTCTGTCTGCCCTGTGTGCCAGCCTATCAAACACTGTTCTGTTCATTTTCCATTCCCTCTGGGCCCTCTGCATCCCTCCAGCCCCATCCTTCCCATGTGGGGGACTCAGACTCTACACGGCTTCCCAAGTGAGATCCCATCATTCTTTTCCAATAGTATCAATATTTTTCTGTAGGAATTACCTTGCTGGATGTGCTCTACAACTGCATCTGCCTTTTCCTCATTGTTTTGGTGTGTACCTTCTGGCATTTATAGCTGGTCCTTCTCAATCGCTAGAATTTCCTCCAGTTCATGTCTTCAGTTCTTGATGTAAATTCTTGTTACCTGTCATCAAGAAAATATTGCCTCATTTCGTAAATCCCAGTATTTAGTTTTGAAGATAATTCAGTTTTCTCTGAATGATTTGCTAATTTTCTATTTGATAATGTCCCAGATTTTATTCTCTTTTTATTTTATCTAGATTAGAATACACTTGTGTCTCAGTTTTGAGACAAAAGAGAGGACACTCTGCAATGAGTACTCTTCTCTAGAGTTTCAAAATTTCCCTTCCACCAACAGAAAATGGTAATGAAGTGAGGGGGAAAAAACCAAACCCAACAGTTTATTAACAACAGAATGCCAGAGAACATGGCAGATGTTGAAGAAATCTCCCTTCCTCACTTGTGATGTGCTGGCTTTCCCTCTGAGGGAAGCGGCGCTTCCACGGAGCTTCCCTTTTCCC
>NW_005063352.1:0-930 GCF_000277835.1 Geospiza fortis | reverse complement strand
AAAAAAACATTTTTAACAACAAAACAAAGCCGCCTCAATCCATTTTGCAAAAGAGCTTTGATGCAGACCTCTTACTGACCAGTCCTGAACCATGAGATTCTTATGGCAAAGGCTCTAAAGAGAGCAAAAAATGTCAATCAACAATCCACTCCTTATCAGAGATGTAAAGGATAAAGAAATAGTGATAACATGGCTGATTTTCCAAAGAACCTAAAATTGTGATTTTGGGGGTTTTCTCAGATGCCAAAGGGAGGTTTCTTGGTAGAATTTAAGAGTGAGAACACAAGCCAGCATCAGCAGTGGGCTGTTGACAGCATGGCCCTCCAAAAGTACCCTAAATACCACTAATACAGAGAAAAGCACTGAAGATGAGTGACTGAAAACCAGTCCCTCTCCAGTGGAGTCATTATCAACAGGCCAAAAAAACAGGAGTCAGATACGTCAAGGAGAATTATGCTTGTTCATCTTCTTTCTGCTGCACTGACAAGGACCACTTGTGCCCAAAAACATGGACTAGAGAAAGCTGCATCATTTCTCATGGAAAAATGAGATTCTGCCTGGAATCTCATGGGTATTTCCCACCCTCTTTGAGGTACGGATCCCAGAATAGGGTGTGTTGCTCTGTTTGTGATCTTGACACTGCACATGAGACAAGAAGACCTCTACTCTTCGACCATTTCATATTCCTTTTTATCTTCTTTGCATTGCTGCTTTTTTCTCCGTATTGTCCTTGGCACACTTTATGGAAAATACTGGTGAAGACCTGCTCCTGGATGGGTAGTATAATATACATGCTAAAATAGAGGGGTGCATTTGATTTCTGTTCTTTCAGAATGTGGAAGTAGGGCCAGCTCGGTAGGAAGAGGAAAAGTCTATAACTCCAGTCTGCAGTTTCATATTTAAGTTTCATATTTAATTTATTTTTTTTTT
>NW_005063351.1:0-930 GCF_000277835.1 Geospiza fortis | reverse complement strand
TTAATCAGATTATATGCTGTGGTGTGTGCCTAAGTAGGTTTTCTAATGCATTTCTGGTCTGTATCAGTAAATTAAACTGCAGTTCAATTATTGTGGAAGGAAGGTGATAAACTTTGCTCATAAAGAAATGGAAGAATGCAAATTATGAGATCAGCTAGTGTAGGTGTTCTAAGTATCCTTGTCATTACACTAAAGTTTCTATGAGTAGGGCATGCAAATAAGAAAGCAGGCAATTTTAAAATGTTTTCATGTTAAATTAGATCATTTACGAAAGACAGCGTAACCATTTTGCATTTCTCTTCATGACTGGCACTATTCTGAAGGTTTTCAGCAAGTCTCTCTGTTTGGTGGGAAGCATCTCTTATGTGCATGCTTTTGCTGTACCAACCTTTTTTTGCTGAGAAGTGGAACTCTGCCTTTTTAGAATGGCTTTGTGCAGGTACAGAGGAACCTGATGGAGAAGAATGTGTGAAGAGAGAACTGTGTTTATGTTTGTATCTTAGCCAACTGAGCAAACACTCGAACAGAAGAGGCTACAAAGCCTTGTTTTGTTTTCTATTATGTTTCTCTTAAATTTTTAATCTTGTCTTTATTCTCCTGAGAGAGACCTAAGAAGTACTGTTGTGAGAACCTGTTAGACTGTGGCAAGCATTTTTTTCTTACCTTTTCCACTGTGTTTTATGTGAACCAATTCCCTCTGGCAGTCACACTTACTTTCAGCCCAACATCAAGTACCCATGTCTTCCTGGATTTCAAAAGCACAGGTATCCAAAGTGTGAAATCTCCATAAGTGTGCGCACACAATTGATGTATGTACGTGCGTAAATCTGTGGAGAATTCACAGTTAACTGCCAAGTGTGTCAGTTCTGATATATACCTTTATATGCACTTTATGCTCATGAAGCATCTGTATGTGCAATTAAAAAAAAA
>NW_005063350.1:0-930 GCF_000277835.1 Geospiza fortis | reverse complement strand
CACAGTCTCCTTGGTTTTTTGTAGAGTAAATATTACAGCAAGCCCATCATATTACAAAGACTACCTGTGTCTGTCCATAGCAGAATTGTTTTGCCTTCTGAAGTGTATTTCCAACTGAATAAAGCATCAGCAAATACCAATTCCAAAGACTTTCAACTCCATCAGCGACTCCCTAACTCTACGCTCTCAACATTCTGACAGAGCAGAAATCCTCTCAGAAGGGTGAAAGAGCTCAGGAAACCTGAACTCTCTCATTATTATGTATCAGTATTTTCTCTAAGTTTTATCCCCCAAGTGTAGCTGCACAATGAAGAACAAGGTCTTGGTTATCACTTTTAGGCAGGTAGAAACTCACAGTATGGCAAAACCATGCGCCTGTTACTGATGGAGATGAGCTGCTGCAGGACACAGCAGAATCATACAACCATGACACAACTGAAGATGAGATAAAAGGGTTGCACCACTGTTCTGGCAAGGCACAGTTCATCCCATAACGGGTTCCCAGGCTCCCACCTCATCTACTGACATAAATACATCAGAGCCTCTTCTCTACACAGCCACAGCACTTTCTGCTGCCCTGCCCTGTAGGTCAGGCAGTAACATAAAACAGGGAATTTCGCAGATTAGTGAGTTGCTGGTTCTACCACAGGAAGAATCAAAGATGGATGCACCCAAAGGTAAAAAACAACAGCAAAAAAAGGAACATACAAACGCTAAAAAAGTCCATGTAAGTCTGTCAATAGATATTTTTAGTTACACCTGTTGCTATTCTAACTGTTGTCTTGATTTATTTCTAGTTTCCATTGTCAGGCCTGTGTTCAAGGATCACTGTTCAAAATTTCAGGGAAGCACGGCTGAAAAAGCAAACAGGATTTTTTTTTCCATCCTCTCAAATCCCCACTGCATTGCAAACATTTCTGTATCCGTTTC
>NW_005063349.1:0-930 GCF_000277835.1 Geospiza fortis | reverse complement strand
AAAAAATCTCAGCACTGAGGGAGACAAAATGTGAAAAACAAGATCCATCTCAGGAAATCCTCTTAAGTGAAAATGAGAGGGAAAATGGAATAACATGAGGAGGAATATCACATCTGCTCTTGTTGTTCTTCCTTTTCTTTAAACATCTACATCTCCTGCTATGTGACCTGTGTAATGGTCACCCTTGGTTTGATTCTCTGCCTTGTTCTTACAGTTTGTGTGGCAATCTAAACAAGGAATAGCAGAAAATCAAGCACAGACCTCTCAAAAACTGCATCTTACAAATACTATACCTCTAGCCTCCCTTAAAGGAGTTCCTTTCATCATTTTCCACATATATCTGCTGATTTAAAATACATAAGAACCGTCAGATTCTTACATGAAGTGAGCTGTAGACAGTAATACTTTGGCTGCACCAGACTGTCACAAAGCCAGAACATGTCTTTAGACTTATTGTGCAGAGATTTATTTTCTACATGGAAACATACCTTTTACAGAACAAGATGACAATGTATTCATTCTAATACTGCATGTGTATCTCATTCTGAACTAATTCTTCACTTGTTCTGTACACTAAAAGCATGTTCTTCTGTTCATGCTGACTGTGTAATATTTAACGATGTGAGTAACTACCAAAAATGAAAATCATCATAAAATACCTACTTATAAAAATCTGTTCTGTTGTAGAAGAGAGGAGATGACACAGAGGGAAAAGAAGAGAGAAAAATCTCTGCAGCTTTGATGTGGTTAGCATTGATACACTAGGTTTAAGAAGAATCCCAAAAATTCAGAAATAAACTGAAGATTAACACAGAGAAACATAACACAGAGAAGATATTTCCACTTTTAGTATTTTGCTGTTAAGGGTATTTCACTATTGTGTGTTTCAAAATAATCTCTTTCATCACCTTGCCAGAAAAAAAAAAAAAA
>NW_005063348.1:0-930 GCF_000277835.1 Geospiza fortis | reverse complement strand
AAAAAAAAAATTCTTGTCATTTTCTGTGTGTAATCCTGGGGTGTCACTTTGGAAGATAAAAAAGTGTTTAACAAGCCTTAGTAGAATAGAAATGAAAGCTGAAATACTGTGAAAGCAAAACCTGGAAGTTCCCTAAATCTGGACATGAGTATGTACTTAACTCAGTCCTTTCCTTCAGAGGAGCAGCAGGCTACAGTTGCTGCTTTACAAGGCCTTTCTGCTGTTTTACAAGGCCCTCTGTGACAAGTAATGTTGTTCTGTGTCCAGAAGTATTTCATCTCCTGAGATGAGTTTTTGGAACAGTTCCTAGCAAAAGTAATTGATCCATTTCAGGAGTTGGTGAGGTTTTTGGTGAGCTTTGAGCAAACTACAGTTCCTTACTGAATAATCTCAGGATGTGGTTAAAAAGAATAAATTCTTTCTAGACTCTAATTTAAAATCAATTACAGAGAATACTACTTGTTGCAAAAATCTTTATTTCTGCAATGTTATGTAGCAATAATACCTGAATTAACTTAGTCTATTAAAATCAGCATGCTTCTGTACAAATAGAAGGAGCATTCTTACTCAATGTATATGATGCTGTGTTCCAAGTCTGTCCTGTATAAAAAGTCATTATTGTAAGGATGGTATACATCCTTGATCAAAAATTCATCTAATATGTTCCCTTTCTTGCCTTCCCTCCCTCTCACCCCCAAAATAATTTATTGAGCATGTAATCTTGCTCACCACTCTTTGCAAAGTGAGCAGAGTTGACTTTTTTCACAATGATACTCATGATCATTTCATCTATTGAATGCCATGGTGTCTTTATGTAGTGGTTTGCTTAAGCTCTGAATTTACTGAAAGGCAAAAATTGAAGCAGTGGGTGTTCTTAGTGCTTTTATGACAAGAATCAAGAGTTTACAATATCTGTATTACTGATTTTTT
>NW_005063347.1:0-930 GCF_000277835.1 Geospiza fortis | reverse complement strand
AAATTTATTCTCTTGTCTGTAACAAAATGCCACCCTGGAGGTTGTTGCTCAAGCACCTGAGGATGCTGTGATAAAGTGACCTGTTTAAGGTAGGAGTATCTGCACAGAGCAAAATGTGCCTCAGAATGAATGCAGAATTCTGTTCTGCAATGGTTTTCAACTGATAATTTGTCCCTCAAAGGCTATTGGGGTATAAAAGTTGTAGATCAAATTAAGAACATGTTTACTAGATAATAAGTAATGTGATTTGTACAATAGGTTTAGTGGTAGCAGTGAGTTGAGTTTGAGTGCATTTTAATTATGTAATAATGAATGTAGCCTATTTTTTATACATTGAATATAGCATTGTCTGTAAACTCCATCAGCCTACTAGTATTCTTATGTTGTACAAGTTGTTTAAATACTCTTCTGAGACCCTCCCCTACTCCAGGGTGAATGGCAGGTAAAAATATCTCATGAATATATATATAATCACAGTATTATGTAGCATATCAGCTGTCCCCATAAATATCATCTAACCATATTACACAGAATATCCTGGAAAGCCTTTAAAAACTGTGTTACAGAATTGAGAGGTATTGAACACATCCCAAAAGACAAAATTATTGTAAATAGGGTCAGACTTCCACAGTCAAAACCTCTTGGAATAAAGGGAATATTGAAGAAAACAGGAAGAGTGAGAGAAAGCAAGACAGTTTAACAACCTTCCTTCCTCCTCCTAAATGCTCAGTAAATGCTATTTATTTATTTGAATAGTTATGAACGGTGGTGCTGCTGCTGCCAAAGAGACAGAGCTTCTTCCCCATATATAATTTAAACAATCAAACATGGGAAACAATGCATGAAAGGTAAAATTTAATATTAAAAATGAAGTGTGGACTCCTGGTTGTTATACTAGTTAAGTATTTATTTAAACTTAAGACAATTAAA
>NW_005063346.1:0-930 GCF_000277835.1 Geospiza fortis | reverse complement strand
CAGAGAGGGGTCTGAGCACCATCCCACAGCTGATCAGTGCAGAACCCCAGCCATGCAAGGCTCCTCAGCATCACTGGGGGTTCCTGGTGGGAATGGGTGCTGAATTCTTCAGGAGCTGTTGTGGTTTAGCCCCAGTGGGGCCACACAGCTGCTCACTCACCCAGCAGCATGGGGGAGGAAGTTGGAAGGGTGAAAGTCCTCCCAAAGGCCACAGCACTTTTGTATAAATCTTGCCTCAGATAATTCTGAGAGAAAATACATTTGTAAATGCCAAAAACTCCCAATGGGCTCCCTACAGGGAGGCAAGGGAGCCAGCTCAGCTCCTAAGTTCTGCCTCGTGAGTAGCTGTGCTAATAATAGCCCCTGAAATGAGATCAAACCACAGGACAGTGACAATAACAGCTCGGATCCTTTACAAGAGCTGAATGACTTGTGCGCCACACCTTTTGCAAAGGCTGGCTATGAATGGCACAGGAGGAGCTCTTTAATGCTGATCCCTCCTGAAAATCTGGGCTTGACAACAAATGCTAAGCCCCTGGGATAGCTGACCCTCCACTCTTGCAGAGTGTTAGCATGGATTATCCCAGACTTGAGTGCTGAACTTTAAGGCAGGACACAACTGAGCAGCCAGCCCAGAAGTGAGATGTCACCAGTGCCTCCAGTTGGGAGTTAAACACTGATAGTGACATCAAACATTAATTTATCACTGCAGTTTTGGTTGCTTTCTCCTACAGCAGAGATATTACTTAGGAGGAGCTATGTAAACTCACATGAACTCAAACAGGGCGTGCAGTGATGGGGGAGAATATGTCAAATATTGTGCTATTTTGGCCCCAATGCTGCGCCAATGCTACTTTTATTTCACATTTTTACATGTCTCCATCACCCTATATCCCAGCAGTACCTGGTGTGATCCTGTGGCCACATTTC
>NW_005063345.1:0-931 GCF_000277835.1 Geospiza fortis | reverse complement strand
GCCCTTTGATCTAACCTGGAGTGGGGCTCAGGTTTTGCTGCCATTACTTCACCTGCTCAAGATCTCCTCCTGTGGGCTGCATCAAAATCCATCAGCTCTTGAGGCAGGGAGAAAGCAGTGGAGAGGTGGGAAGGTGACAGGGATTAGTGCCTTTAGTGCAGGATTGGTACATCATCCCCTTCACTTAAAATCAAAGTGTTCCTGACCTGAATGAAACAGGGCTCACTGCTTAACCTGCAGCCTAAAGCAGCTTTGTTGGGAAGACAGGAAGCAGGAAGGGTGAGGAAGATCTCTGCATAAACACACCAAATAGTTGAGATCTCCAGGATGGGTGGCAGAAGGATGTTTCTTCAGGGAGGCAATAATTTGGGAAGGGATTAACCAGGAGCACCACCAGAACACTTAGTTCCTCAGGCTGATTATAAATGAATACTCTGATGCTGCAAAATAGAGATTCAGGTTGAAGTTTCACATTTCTGCATTAAAATAAGTCGTATTCAGGCTGTCATATCAGTACAAACAGAGAATCAACCTTGCTGAATTCAAAGCCTGGGGTGAAGTCCTACTTTAGCAAGCAGCCTTTTTCAGAGGCAAAAGAAGCAGGTTTTGGAAGCTTTGTTGTTTTGCCTCATAAATAAGTTTAGCTAGAAGTTCAGTGTTTTGAAATTCTTTCACGACCCTTGAATTTGCAGCTGTAGGATGTATGTGAGTGCTCAGATTCCTTTAATCTCATACATACATAGTGGTTTTAATTTCAAAGGGGAATTCTGTTCCCCAAATGCACTGCCTGTTCTTGTGACAACTTGGAGACCAGCCCCATTGGACTGATTGCCTGTATACATGTGAAACCCTTGAAATATTCATTATAGTCTGTGGTAATCTAATATTAGTGAATCATCTTACAGTCCTTAACAAGAAAGTATTTTTTTTT
>NW_005063344.1:0-931 GCF_000277835.1 Geospiza fortis | reverse complement strand
GGGGTGAGACACCTGGGACAGGTGACAGTGGCTTAGACAGGTGACAGGGGGTGAGACACCTGGGACAGGTGACAGTGGCTTAGACAGGTGACAGCGGGGTCAGGGGCATGGGACAGGTGACACTGGGGTGAGACACCTGGGACAGGTGACACTGGCTTAGACAGGTGACACTGGGGTTAGGGACATGGGACATGACCCATGGGACAGGTGACACTGGGGTCAGACACCTGGGACAGGTAATGGTGACATTGAGGGGTGAAACACCTGGGACAGGTGACACTGGGGTCAGGGACATGGGACAGGTGACATTGGGGTCAGACACCTGGGCACGGACATGGGACAGGTGACACTGGGGTCAGACACCTGGGACAGGTAATGGTGACATTGACAGTGGGGTCAGACACCTGGGACAGGTGACATTGGGGTTACACAGGTGATACTGGGGTCAGACACCTGGGACAGGTGACATGGGGGGGTCTGGTGGCACCCAGCCAGAGCACCTGGGGACAGGTAACATTAGGGGGCTGAAAGTCCTGGGCACGCCCAGCCAGGACACCTGGAGGGGGGACAGGTGTCTCCAGGGGTGTCCCAGGTGTGCCCCAGGTGTCACTCACAGGGGTGTCCCAGGTGTGTCACCCCCAGGTATGTCCCAGGTGTGTCCCAGGTGTGTCACTCACAGGCGTGTCCCTGTCTCAGGTGTGCCCCACATGTGTCCCCAGGTGTGTCCCCACCTGTCCCAGGTGTCACTCACAGCTGTGATGATGGTCAGCTCAGGCACGATCACAGCCCCAGGTGTGTCACCCCCAGGTGTGTCACCCCCAGGTGTGTCACTCAGTGGTGTGTCACCCCCAGGTGTGTCTCAGGTGTGTCACCCCCAGGTGTGTCCCCATCCCCAGGTGGGTCACCCCCAGGTGTGTCCCAGGTGTGTCCC
>NW_005063343.1:0-931 GCF_000277835.1 Geospiza fortis | reverse complement strand
AGAAGTGTTCAAAGCCAGGCTGGATGGTTCTCTGAGCAAGGTGGTACAGTGGGAGACACGCTTTCCCACAGCAGGGGGGTTGGAACAAGATGATCTAAGGTGCCTTCCAACCCAAGCCTTTATATGATTTTATTGAAATTAGCTCTGAAGTTATTCTCTACTCATTGCAATTAGTTTGAAAGGAGCTCTCTTACTTGATTTGACATTTTATTTTCTTTATAGATGTTGTAATTAATAATTAAACCAGAAAAAGATGTTACTATTATAAAGGGTTTTAAAATGTTAATTTAGAAATTAATGGTCTAGAATGAAACTAAGTCTACTCTGAAGTCCTGATATCTTATCTGAAATGTACATTTTTATGGCTTTGAACAATGCCTTGGTTTCACTATGTAGAAAATGCAGATAAAGTACTACTTAATCAATATGAATGAAGCAGTTGTAGACAGGGAATCTTTTTATATTTATTGGTTTCATTATTTTGTTTTTTCACATTTCTAGCAGTATCAATAATGGATATGAATAGCAGACTGTCTCCTTACTTCTCTGAAACTGTTTTTGATCTCATATTAGCAAGAAAATATCATGTGATGCTTTTAAATCTTCTTTTTCTCAGATTTAGAAAAAAAAATTACAAAAGCCATGTTCTTTTATATCAAGTCCAGAATTAGTAACATATGGGAAAAAATCTGTATGTGGTCATGTTTGGTAATGTCCTTGTACCTTCTTTGTAGAGCTTTTTCAAAAGTCAATATAATGTGACACATAACAAGATGCAGGGAGAGAGATCAGTAAGCAAAACATTAAATACACATTTTAAAGGGCAACTTCTAGTTAAACCACATTTCCTCCTTTTAGCTTCAGTTTTCAGGAAGTTTCCTGTAGCTTGTCATTCTTATATGTTGTCATAGAACAGGGACTTTTTGGTTAT
>NW_005063342.1:0-931 GCF_000277835.1 Geospiza fortis | reverse complement strand
AAAAAAAAAGAGGGAAATCCAAAAGAATTAAACTGTGCCCTTAAAATAAAAGTTCCCTTGTGTTGTTTACAGCTTCTCTGAGATGGAGAAGTGCTGTGGTCGCAGACTTGAGACCACATTGATTATAAGCTGCTATTTTAAGCTACACAATTTAAGTCCTGCCTATTTGTATGTGAGTGCCACTGAGCCTGGGCCTCCAGGAGGCAGTGCAGGGGAACCTCTCTTCTCCTTGGTGGCAGCACCACACATGGAAGACCCTCAGGTCCTCAGCACCTTCTGCTGAGATACATCAGAGTCTCCCAGGAAAAAGGCTGCTGTCACAGCAAAACCACAAGTTGTAGCTACCCTTCAAATCAACAGGACATAAATGGGATGCTCTTCACACTGACTTTAAGGAGAGTGAGTCACAGAGCAAGGGGCAGGGTGTCACTGAGGATTAAGAGCTGGTTATGAGATAGAAGAGAAAGATTTGTCATGAACTGCTGCTCCTCAGCGTGTACAGAGATTAGTGGTACCCCATCGGCAAATTGTCTCTGTTAGGAAGAACTATGGAGGATTTAGAAAAATTCCAGATGGATTTAAATACATTGAGGGATTAAGGAGTACAATGGTAGATGAGATTCAGCTAGAAAAAGTGTGACAGAATAATAGACATTAACAAAAATAATACTTTGGGGAAAAAAAGAGAGAAAAAGCAAAGGTATTCTTTAAACTCCTCATAGTTTGTGCTCTGAGGCTGTAGAAAATCTGAAGAAAAGATTTGTTGTATCTATATACATGAATCCTGCTCTTCATATGGTGGCACATATTTTCAGACTTGAAAATTTAAAAGAAAGAATGGAAATCCTGAAGGCAGCGGCCCATTTCCCAACATTTCTAAAACACCACCTAGTGTAATACATATTGTAGGGGGATAGAATATAAGTGAATA
>NW_005063341.1:0-931 GCF_000277835.1 Geospiza fortis | reverse complement strand
CAAAGTTTGCATAAATGAAATATGATTCTAATTTAAACTAATGCTTACTGCAAACCTAACTCAGAAAACAGGAGTGCGCTCATGTCCTATTTCATTTTTATGCTGTATTTTTATATTCATCTTGCATAATTGTTTGCAAGAATTGTAATCTCAATCTGAGTTAGAGAGATAACAAAAATTTTAGTTGTGTATTTTAATTTATTGACTTCAGAATGCTTAACAAAATTGAAATGAGGATTTTTACCCTTCTTGGCAGCTGGTAAAACTTTTAAATTAAATAATTCATAGAGACATGAAAGATAATGGCTTGCAAGAGTCCTACAAAAATTTCAAACACAAATTTCCAGTATGTCTGTGTGGTAGGATACACTGCTCTCTTTGTACTCAAGGACTCCATGTTGAACAAACATGAACTCCAATGCTTTCAAAGGCAAAAAGGAAATGCCAGCAATTTCAGCACCGCTAATTTACTGTCTGCATTAATGTCCATGTCTGTATTGCAGTAAGTGGGAGCAAAGAAACGTACCGACAGTATCCTGAGTATCCCATCCCAAGTTCACTCAAATCAAATACTGACAAACTGCTGTTGACATATCCTTTTAAGCATCTGAAAGAAAAAGCCATATGGGCAGCGCTTTCTTCATAAAGTGGTTATACAATAAACATCCTGTATGTAAACATATTCTGCTATCAGATACTGTGAGCATAGTACTTTATTTACTTATCAGGACAAAGGCAACTCTGAAATTCATGCAGAGAAGCAAAGTTTACTGGAAAAAGAAGACTAACAACTGTTTCAGCTATAGCAGTGTTTAAAAGTCTATTTTCAGCACTTCTTATGGTTTTGCTTCTTACCTGCTGGGAGATATAAACCAAAAATTGCTGCTACGATGCTTTTAACTGTTTTCTAAAATTACTGATCTTTGAAAGA
>NW_005063340.1:0-931 GCF_000277835.1 Geospiza fortis | reverse complement strand
AGGGTGGAGTAGTAGGAGGAGTTAGATTGCTACAGCAAGGATGGAGAAGAGTTACTGCTCAGAGGAGCTCAACACGAGAAGAATTGGGAAGGTATGAAACTCAGAAGCCATGGAATCCTTGCATGATAATAGAATTGTTGTAACATACAAGGTAACAGGTGGGAACGTTTGGTTCCTCCCCCTGGGCAGAGCATCTCACAATGGGATGATGCAATTTTATGAGTCATGTAGGGAGACTGGATGGCCCATTAGCAGTAGATGCCACCAGGAGGAGGTAACGAGTGATGGGCCATGTAAGAGATAAAGAATGCTGCCTCACCTGTTTTTAACAGCCTATAAAGATGGCAATAGGACACATACCATTGATTACATTTTACATCATCACCTAAGACAATATATTGGGGTTTTTTTAAAGATTAAAAGTTTAGTGCTAATCAAAATTTCATTAAAATATGATGTTTTTTGCAACTTGGGCAGTTTGATTGATGTTAGGATGTTAAAAATATGTAATCCTGACTCTGTGATCGACACCAAAATTCCCTCTATTGAGATCTTGATTTTTAAATATGCTGCAAAACGTTTATCTGAAGTTACCTTGAGAGGATTAGAATATTTCACAGTATTTTTATTCATAGATTGTGATTGAAAGATGTAACTCAAAATTAAAATTTCACGTTTTATTTTATTGCAGTAAATAGATGCTAACAGTTTAGAGATATTTCTCAAAAATATTTTTCTTCAAAAGAAAATATTCTATCATCCTCTATGCCTCCTTCATTTTGTTCTAACATGGCTTATGTCTCATCTCCATTTCCACATATATTTTTATAACTGCTTCTCCATAAATATGTGTACATTTTCTTAAAAATTCTGACTTAAAGACATTACAGCTGATGTGTATGGTGAAGACACCATCCTACATTTTCTCTAG
>NW_005063339.1:0-931 GCF_000277835.1 Geospiza fortis | reverse complement strand
AGCTGTAGCAGCAGTCATGCTGAATATACAAAAGCACGCAAGTTTACCCTAGAACAGAAAATGACTGTGCTAGTGTCCCACACAATGTCCTCAGTACTGGAAGTAAAGGGCAGCCACTGGCTTTCACCACAGAAGTTCCTGAAATACCAGGCCATCATAATACAACAAGATGATGTAGAGGTAGTGGTAACTAATATTGTCCACCCAGCTTCCTTTCTCAGTGGAAATCAAGAAAAAGCAGTACACCACAATTGCCTAGAGACCATTGAAGCTACCTACTCCAGCCACCCAGAATTAAAAGACGCTCCTTTGGACGATGCAGAGACGTGGTTCACTGACGGGAGTAGCTACATTGCCAGTAAAAAGCGACATGCTGGATACACAGTGACTATATGAAAAGAGGTAATAAAATCCAGACCCTTACCTACAGGCACCTCTGCGCAGAAGGCTGAGATAATTGCACTGACCTGTGCCTTGGAAATGGCAAAAGGAAAGAAAATAAACATCTATACAGACTCAAAGTATGCATTCAGAGTTGTGCATGCACATGGAGCCATCTGGAGAGAGAGGAGACTGCAAACCTCACAAGGAAAGAACATTAAACATGCACAAGAAATAATCTGGCTGCTGGAAGCAGTTCAGCTGCCTGAAAAAGTAGCAATTATGCATATTAAGGCACACCAAAGAGTGAGCTCAGAATTGGAAGAAGGAAACGAGCTAGCAGATGGAGAAGCAAGGAAAGCAGCAAAAGGTGAGGTAATTATGGACAGATTTCCCTTGAAGGTAAGCCAGAATATAATAATAATCCTAATCAAAAAGGACATACAACCAAGAGGGATGAGTTACCATTGAAAAGGAGCTAGTAATCGCTTCCCATTTGTGTTGTCACTAATAAGGGAGGAGTACCAGAAAACACACTGGGGCCTAACTA
>NW_005063338.1:0-931 GCF_000277835.1 Geospiza fortis | reverse complement strand
TTTTTTTTTTTTTTGTGGGAGAATGTGTCAATTCAGACTGGAGCAGAGTCAAGATATGTATTTACCTCACCACCAGAGTTGTTGATGAGCAGTGTGCAATTTCCAGGACTTCCAGTAAAGGCTGAGCTCTAAGGATGTTTTTAGGATGAAGGCTGGGAGGCCAGTGCTGCATTTGTCTAACAACAAACTTTGATTAGCTTAGGTTGGTTTAACCTTTTTAGCCACTGAACTTTGAGGAGAGCTCTTGTGGGTTGCTAGTCCTTTACAGGCTGTGCAAGCAGCCTTCCTCCTCTGCAATGTAAGCCTGGTTGTGCCTGGAAAGGGAGTGGGAGCTTAGAGAACCTGCTCCTGCCTACTGCAGAAGAAGGCAAGAGGAGCATTGAATGCTGGTACCTGATCTTCTCTGTCAGATAGTGCTTAGGAGGAGGTGTTGGTGGAAGCAATTTGTCCTTAAACACCTCTACTCTCACCTTTTCTGGGAAGGGAAGAAGTGACAGTCTAAATGGAGTCATCTTGTGGAGTGCCACTGACTCTCAGTGACCTGTTGGGTCTTGCTGACCTGACTGAGGCAGTATCCAGCAGCTGTGAAGGAGCTTGCTAATGGATTGAGCCTGTGCCTTTGAGAGCTGCAGTTGGAAAGGGAGGTTGGGGCCCCTTAATCTATGATCTGTACAACTTCTCTGCCTGAGCAAGTGGAGTTTTGTAAAGGCATCTGAAATAGATATACACAAACCTGACAGCATGCTTCAGGATGTTGGAAATGTTGGATAGAGTGATCTTCTGAGGTGGTGATGGCACTGATGACTTTATTGGTGCTGTTGCCAGGTTTATGTTCAAGTTCAGTTAATTCTTTGACCTTTCTGTAGGTGCTGCAAGCAGAGCAGGACTAGTGTGAGCAGTCTGGGACTGTCTGCCCGGGACATGTGCGCAC
>NW_005063337.1:0-931 GCF_000277835.1 Geospiza fortis | reverse complement strand
TCCATCTTTCCACATCTTCTGCGATCTTGCAACTGAGACCAGGCAGCCCAGTACTCTGAGAGGGCTCTTTTCTATAGTCCACAGGTGGAGGGGATTACTTTAATACTCCGTTTACTGATTAGAAGACACTCCATGTTACAGGAGGTGCCTGATTTAGCAGAGTGATACAAATATGTTGGTAACTTGATACAGGTCTAAGTTACTCTTAGCAAAATGTAGCGACTGCAATCCCGGTTCTCTGAGGATGCCAGGGTGTTCTGCACTCCTGGTGTACAACACCCTCTGTGTCACCACACTGGGCATTCTCAGTGACTAGGAAGGGGGTGTGGGTTGAAGTCACCTCTAGCCAGCAGTTTTCTTCAAAATTCTTTTGTCCAACCATTTAGTTTTTATAATCAGGGTTGGGCAGAGCCATGTGCTCACTCCCCCTGTGCTGGTCTGGCTAACTCAGAGGTGTGTCGCTTTCTCTTACTGAACTCGGGGAGTTACACCACCACATGACCCCTTCCACTGACAGAGTATTTATCAAAAACGCCCTGTGGGTCAGCCTTTGTGTTGAGATAGGTAGCTTATTTGCAAAGGCTGTGATCAGTCACACCCTGCATTATTCTCTGAGTTTCATGGGTGGAACGTCACACTCTGCAGCTCCTCTGAGCCTTCTTCCATGATAGGGCTTTATTGGTCAGTCACAGCTGGGGTCACCAGAGCTGGGGACATGTACATGAGGGAGGGCTGGAGTTTGGGGTAACAGGTTAGTCAGAGATGATTTACTGCAGAGCAGAAAGAGAAATGGATGATTTACAGTTGTTTGGGGGGCACTGAATTACTTGGAAGCAGTAGCACTGTTCCTTCTATTTTGGCAGGAATGTTTGAAGGAGCAGCACTTGCAGAGATCAGAAATTCCTTTTTGGCTGTGGAGGGGAGACCTTAG
>NW_005063336.1:0-931 GCF_000277835.1 Geospiza fortis | reverse complement strand
AAAAAAAAAAGAGGAAGAACCATTTGACACAGCTCAAGAGAATGTTAATCAGGTTCTTAAGTTAACTGCTTTCCTAGTAATACGGAGGAAGATGAAAAAATACTTTCAGACTTTGGTTTCTATTGAAAAATCACATGTACCGCATTTTCAGAGAACTCTTAAGTACAACAAATGGCAGCAGATATTTTCCTTATTTCTCTGAACATGGGAACTAACGGGGAAAATTAATTTACATCCATGTGGTGGCATAGTTAAGTGAAGGCAGAGGAAATGAGACTTGTGTCCTCTGGAGATAATTCACGTGTTAATTTGTGTCACCCTGTAGAGCCACACAGCTTGGTTCCTCAGCCACAAACACGGGCAGCACATTCACCACCAAGGTCAACTGAGCAGCAAAGGAATATTGGGTGTGCTGACACTGTAGTCTGAGCTCCCATTAAATGTTTAATTTAATCTAATATTGCTTCATCATGAAATATATATCTCATAGCCCAGAATGGTTTCTTGAAGGGGAACCTTTCCTCTGTGTTCCCTGACTTGCAGTGACTTCGACCTACTTTAACAGTGCACTTGTGCTTTTTCTGGGTGTTTGACCATAGAGCCTTAAATTAGCAAGTTGACATTGAAATGCTGATTTACACCTGCAGTCAAATGGATAACACATGTTAAAGGCTGATTGTCAGCAGCTCCAATATGCCATGGCTTCATTCTCTGGCATTGTTTCTTCCTTTTATGGGATTTAAGGACAACATTGTGTGGCATTGTTGTTATGGCTATGGACACAGCTGTGGGGGGCTGACACTGTGTATGGTCTTTGTCATTTATCTAAAAGCTGACATCACTTTCAGAAAATGACTGTGAAAATTTGGATGTTTAAGTGTTGCTGTATGTTTTAAGACAGCATTGGGAATAAAAAAGCCTTTTTGCTGGC
>NW_005063335.1:0-931 GCF_000277835.1 Geospiza fortis | reverse complement strand
CTTTTAATTATATAATATTTTTCTGACTACTGTTTGTTTTGACTGTACTCATCCCCCTTCAGCCTTGGGTTTCTTTGTCTGTAGTCTAAACCAGTCATGCTAGTTTCATTTCAATTAAACTTTCTGCTCTCTTTAATTGACTGTCACAGTCACAACCGAGTGCTGTGCAGCAGTAGGTGTTGCACTGCTCATTACTGCTGTGGCCTTTTCATTCTGGCCTTTAGCTCTTCGTAACCTACTACCTTTCTACCATGATACCACATTGGTACACTCAAGGGTCAATGTAGCTTTCAATTTCAGACACTTAACATCAGGATAATTGTCTCTGATAGGGAGGCTTGCCTCTTTTGTACATTTAAGAGGGAGTTCTATGACTAGAAACCTGTTTCCAATAGCTGATAGTTGAAATTAATAACATGGTTCTTCTCTCATGGTGCTTCTTCAGTATCTTTTTTCTTCAGTATCTTTTCTCTCACTTTCTTCTTTGACAATGCAGTTGAGGATGTCCTTGTTCAAAAGGAAGTCTCTTTATGCAACATCCTCAGCGTTGCATCCTAAGAGTGTGAAAGCTGTGCTTGCAGTGGAGACAGAGGAAATGTTCAAGATGTAAAACAGGTGTTTCCAGAAAGGCTGGCTCCAGTCTGGAGGTTACTAAGAGAACTTTACACATGCAAAACTCATGGCAAAATCTTCCACTGCACGGAGTCACGAGTTAATTCATAAGAGCTGGCATACTTTTATTCAATGGAACTGAAAAAGCAGGAATAGTCCCACCTATATTTGCTTTCTATGCTGAGCTTTTAAATTCACAATAAAATTATTCCATAAAGGTTTAAACAGGCAATAAAAGTCCATGGTTAGTGCGCAAGATAAAATAATGTTCTAGGAATCCATGTGTTTTAATTTAGCAGGCTAGTAAAAAGACTTTTTT
>NW_005063334.1:0-931 GCF_000277835.1 Geospiza fortis | reverse complement strand
AGCCACAGCTTCTCTGGGCACCCTGTAGCTGGCCATGAACTTTTTATTTCCCCTCTCTTTTCCCCTTGATCATCCTGCAGGTTGTTGATGTGAAACCCTTGTGAAGCAGGTTAGGATTTGCCCCAGTTGTAACATGAAATTCTGTGGCTGCTGACCCTTGGTGTGTCGTGGCTGAATCACAGCTTGATGGTCTTGAGTGCTTTGCCACCAACCTTGTTTATCTACCAAGGTGAGTGCTGTGCCTGTTGATGGGGAGAAAAGCAAGGATCTATGACTTGGTATAGATTTCCAAGGAGGAATGGGGAGATGTGGGAATCATTTCTTACCTAGGAAGGGTGGTTGTGATGAAGGAAACAGCTGTAGGACGTGGGAGGAGGAAAAAGTGAGAAAGTGGACTGTGTGTAACATTTAGGGAGGAGATGCATTGAGTCTGGTTTAGTACTGAATGTGAATTCTTGGGATAGAGAGAGCTGGAGAAGGGAAGATGAGGATTAGAGAGCATTGGATAAAGGGACAACTTGTGTGGTGCAGTTGACCTAGTCCAACTCCATGGTTGTGTTTGTTCTGGAGACATGGAGGTGCATCTGAGCACAGTCCACACGTGCCTGGTTTTGAGGCCATGGGCACTGCCGTGCCCATCTTTATTTGGTTCTTCACTTCAGGGCTCACATTTTCTTATTTCATGTGCGAGAATTGAACCTCAGCTCTGCTGTCCTCTCCTCAGGAAAAGCCTGTGGAGCTCTCCCCAGGATCTGTGCTCAGAGCACGTTCACTCCCTCACACAAGAGCAAGGTCAGACTTCTGGAGGATCTGGTTTACCCTCAGAAGAAGAGATGGCTTTTCAAAGGAGAAGTCCATCCTCCTTGACAGTGACTTTATAAAGTAGGGATTTGTTAGAAGGCCCCAATGGATGCACCTTGGGCAGCACAAG
>NW_005063333.1:0-932 GCF_000277835.1 Geospiza fortis | reverse complement strand
TTTTTGGTGATAAACATTTGTGTTTCAAAACAAAGCTACAGCTGTTGAACAACCTAAAACTTTAATTTTTGTGTCTGCTGCCTTCTTGGCTGTGAGATGATTGATCTATTCAGTAAAATGTGTCACTTTGAAGCAAATTAGGAGACAAGAGATAAACCAGTTATATTTACTGAAATAGGTTCTGAAGCAGATGATGCAGCCTCATCAAAGTCCTAGATGTACCTAGAAGCTGCTGTCTTGCAGTGAGCAGCTGATTAACTGCTACCTGAATAGCAACAGCGGTTAAACTCTTCTCAATAAGATTCAGGAACATAGGTAGAGATGTTCTATGATTCAACTCTGAAATTAAATTCCTGCTCCAGCTTCCCCTTCACCCAGTTTGTACATCAGTTCTGGAGCACACCATAGCTCTGTTCTGTCTTTGTCAAAACATGTGGATAACAGAGAAGTTGTGTCTGCAGTGACAGTGGGCATGGCAGTGGGTTAGGAGATGAAAGAATTGGGTATCAGTGCTAGTCAGAAACCAAAGTAGTGGTTTGGTTGTTAAACTTGATGTGTTTAAGTCACTAGATCTGTATCCTTGTGAAAGAGAATTGTCTAAAGGCTGTGGAAAATAAGTTGACTGTGACACAGACTCTTAGGTCTGAAATGTGACTCTCCAAGGTGATTCCATAAAGCAAGTGATTCAACTCACTGCATGGCTTGGAGGAGGCTTTGAATCAAGGCCCTCAGAAACAAGAAAAAGGTTCCAAAAGCCTCTGTGTTTTACTTGGGTCCCATTAAGCTGCTGCTTCCATGTATTGTTTTCCTGGCAAAATATTTCTCTGTAAAAAGAAGTGTTTTGTCCAACCTTCCTGCCCTCCCATCCAGCCTTGCAGCACAAAGCCAGACATTGTAAGTGTGCTTGCAGAGGTAAGTGATAACCTCACACA
>NW_005063332.1:0-932 GCF_000277835.1 Geospiza fortis | reverse complement strand
GGAAATTGGGAAAAATGGGGAAAAAAGCTGGGAATTTGGAGGAAAATGGGAGAAAATGGGGAAATAGGAAAATAAAAGTGAATTGGAGGAGAAAAACTGGGAATTTGGGGGCAAAAATGAGGAGAACCAGGAAAATGGGAAAAACTGGGAATTTGGGGGAAAATGGGGGAATTTTGGAAAAATGGGGAAAAAACGGGAATTTGGGGATAAAAACCGGGAATTTGGGGAAAATGTGGGGGAAAAAAGGAAAAATGGGGGAAAATCCGAGAATTTGGGGAAAATGGGCGAAAAAAAGGGAATTTGGGGATAAAAAACCAGGAATTTGGGGGAAAATGGGAAAAATGGGGAAAAACCGGGAAATTTGGGGAAACGGGATAAAAATGGGAAAATAGGAAAATAAACGGGAATTTGGGGACAAAAATGGGAAAAAATCCGAGTTTTTGGAGAAAAATGTAAATTTGGGGGGAAAAAAGGGAAAAAATCTGGGGAAAATGGGAAAAATCCAGCAATTTGGGAAAAAATGGGGGAAAAATGGGAAAAAATGAGAAAAACGGGCGGAAAATCCAGGAATTGGGGGGAAATGGGAAAAAGCTGGGAAAACCAAGGGAAAATGGGAATTTGGGGGGGAAAAGGGGAAAATCGGGGAGAAAATCCGAGAATTTGGGGATAAAACCCGGGAATTTGGGGAAAATTGGAAAAAATTCGGGAATTTGGGGAAAAACCCGGGAATTTGGGAAAAATTGGAGAAAATCAGGGAATTTGGGGGAAAATGGGGGAAAATGGGGGAAAAATCCGAGAATTTGGGGAAAATGGGGTAAAAACATGGGAATTTGGGAAAATGGGAAAAAACCACGGAAATTTGGGGAAAATGGAGGAGAAAAACTGGAAGAAAATTGGGGGGAATTTGGGAAAAACGGGGGGAAAACGGGGGA
>NW_005063331.1:0-932 GCF_000277835.1 Geospiza fortis | reverse complement strand
TATTTGTGATGTGTTGCTTTGTTCTGTTTCTGCAGGGAAGGTATGGATACAGATAAAGATGACCAACATGGAAGGTACTGTTGATACAGCCACTGAAATCTCAGTTCCACAGTTCTGACACAGGATCCTGATGGATGCCTGTTCTCAGTGTCACTGTGGTCCCAAATTATTGCTTTGTTGGGATGAAGCAGTAATCTAAACAACCTTAGTTTAAACAACATGGAGCAGACAAGCTAAAACACCCCCACGTCTGAGGTGCAATGTTACAGATACTGATCTTTGCTGTAGAAAGGTTAAATAAACATTCAAATTCTAAAAAAACTGATGTTAATCAGGATCAGTAGGATGTGAGATGCAGTAAAAGAGTTGGGTTCAGTGCTTTCAACACTGTAACTTTGTGATGTCATTTCTCAACAGATTGGAGTATGCAGACCAACAAGGCAGGATAAAAAATGCAAGGTAATGCTCTAAACAAATATATTTAAAAGAATTGTCTCTTTCTTTTTGCCATGTATGAATTATTTGTGCACGTTTCTTCTGCAAATATCTTTTTCTAGCTTTGACCTTCCCTTATTTTTCCATATCTTTGCACCGTTGACAATTTTCATTAAGTTTGCATAGAGTGAAACAACTAATTTGGTGAGTAACTTGGTTTTAGTCACCTCATTGCTGTTGAAATTGAAGCCCAGAAATGTTTCTGGTAATGTTACATTCTTCATCATTCTTCTTTCAGACTCCATAGTGGGTTGTGAAAGTGTTAGCAGTGAATCTTAATATGGGAAAATATAAACCTGACCAACACTGGGTGTGTTTTCTGGCAAACCACAAGCTTGTGCTGCAACCTTTCCCGTTGCTTATAACTGTTCTTTACTCAAATAATTCACAACAAATATCTGAAGAGTGTCTCAAATATCTGAAGAGTGTCTGCTGGC
>NW_005063330.1:0-932 GCF_000277835.1 Geospiza fortis | reverse complement strand
AAAAAAAAAAAACAGAAATAATAAACCATTTCAATTTCTTGTAGTCACACTCTTCCTGTCTGCCTTTTTTTGGTGTGATGCTTATCCTTGCACTGCCGCTCTGAGACCAATGGTCGACAGTGCTGGCCTTTGTAAAGCAGTGGGTGTGGGGGCTGCAGCTGGTCATCAGTGTCTTACCAACATATTCTTTGCTGAGAAAAACAACTCTTATGGGGCTATTTTTGTGTGGTTTTTAAGAAGCCTTCACACCTTGCTCTTTATCCATTTGTCTACTGCTCCACTTTACATCCAATTGTATTATATGGGATGCCATTTATGTGTGGTACATACTTGTTCTTTGTGTAATCCCTCAGCTATCTTTGTCCACTTCCCAGGTCTGCACTGCTTTAGCTGACTGCTGACGAGTTCTTTGTAGCCCCAAGTGCTCCGTTGCCAAGGCTGTGCTCCTTTTTTCATCATCCTCTGCCTCTTCTAAAGTGTCCTGTGAGTCCACTCTCAGGGGACTCTGCTGTCATACCAGGCCTGTATTCCTCTACACATTATTATGTTATGCATCGTTATGTTAGTTATAAATGATGTTATACATCATTATGTTAGTTTTAAGTATCTCATTGTCCACAGCAGAACTTCTTGTCACTCTCCATGTAAAAGCCACAATGGCGCCATACAAAGTTAAACAAAAGTAAAACAGTTAGACATAGCTACCTTCCCATTAGAGATATTGCTGTTGCAACAACTAAGTGAAAGAAAACCACAGACAGGTCAATAAAAGCTCAGACAAAATGAGGCTCAGTCCTGAGGCCTTGCAAAGTCAGTACAAACCCTGTGGCCTCCTGCCAGCAGTGGTGGTATTAGGCTACAGGCTGAGAGTAATTGCATGCAAGTTCTGCTTGTCTAACTCTGCATGTCTTAAAACAAACAAACAAACAAAC
>NW_005063329.1:0-932 GCF_000277835.1 Geospiza fortis | reverse complement strand
CTGATTTGGGCTCCCAAGCATAGGAAAGACCCTCATGCACTGGAATGGGTCCACTGGAGGGTTACTAAGATGATCAAGGGCTGCCATGGCACCTGAGAGAAGAGGCTGAGAGATGGGTTTGTTTAACAATCCAAAGAGGAAGCCCAAGGGTGAATGTTAATGCTGCCAACCACCACATCAAAAGTAGTTCACAAAAAGGGTTATCAAACACTGGAACCATAACAAGTTGTGAAATACCCCAACCTTGGGCAGGACTTAGCCAATCTGATCTAACTTGGAAGTTGAAGCAATCCATGAAGCCAGCCATGTGGAAACAACCTCCCTATGAAAGTCTTTCTGTGATTCTGTTATCTGGAACACAACTCAGTTGTGATAATTTAACACTTTCTACTACATTGTTCCATGCAGGCATTTTCCTTTGGAAAAGAAAAATAGTCTAATAATAAATTACCAAGCAACCTCAAAATATGCTAGTTTAGGTATAAAAATTATTAATTTAGACCCCCAAACTCTCCAAAATGAGGAAGAGATGGCCAACTAAACCAGAAGGAAATCTATCATGCATAAAGTCCTCTCAATGCGTGTTGCACTCTCCAGCACTTACTCTGGTTTTTTGGTGCCTTTTAATTCCATTTTTTTCTCTAAACTTACACTAAAGCTGTACATAAATATACACTGACATGCCTCCAAGCTACACCAAAAATAAACTTACACAGAATCCACAGTGAAACAAATTAATCCCTGGCACTATGTCCTGTGTGTAATGACAAAAGGGATGAATTCAACCCAAGCACATGTAATCCCATGCCAGATGCAGCTCCTTTTTGGAGTCCTCTATTCCCTGATTTTCTTACCATCTTCCAGCAGTGGGACTCCTGGTCAGGTTCCAACTCTTCAATTATTGCATTTTCTCCAGAGCTCCAGCTCTCTCT
>NW_005063328.1:0-932 GCF_000277835.1 Geospiza fortis | reverse complement strand
TCTGCAAATCCCACTTAAGTCTCTAACTGTCCTTCTCAAGCAGTGATTGAAGATGGCGTGCAGTGATGGTGTGGTCCATGAGTTGTACAAAAACAATGTGTGACCCAGGCAGAGAACTGCTAATTGCCACTGCCCATCCGTGGACGTGACCAGCCTTGCTTCATGCTGGCTTTTAGCTAACAGGGAGCTTGTGATCCTTTTTCCCCCATCTCCTCTGGCTCCCAGTCCTCCAAGTGGGCTGAGGAAATGAGTCACATCCAAAACAAGAGGGATAAAAACATTCCGGGGAATTACCTTCTCCATGTGACATACAGCCAGTCTTTGGTTAAATATTTTTGTTTGGCTCTGTATACAAAGAAAAACGTTTACAGGAGAGAGGGAGTGACAAGCAATTAGTTACACAGTATCCAAAGATGTATAAACATCTCTAGTCAGTTTATGCAGCTGAGCACGTGTTTCGTAAATTGCACCTACAGCGCTAAGGTCCTCGGTAGGACAACTAACTGGATTAAGCTGTTATCACCAATATTTCTAGGTAAATTAGTGCTTAATAGCATTTGTTGTGTTTCACCATCACAAATGGTTTCCAATTAAAACAGGAAAAAGGGTTGATGCACCAGGACAGCCTTGTGAGAAGTAATGATAGGATAAAGTAATTTAAGTCAAAACTAAAGTAATCTTAATTGCTTTTACAATACTCTCACAATTTTGTGCTGTGATAAAACACGTTTTAATGAGATTGATAAAAACATTTTTTAAACTGAGAAGAACTAACTGCTGGTTTGATCACCGTGGGATCTCACCTGTGATGTTTGCACAGCCCTCATCTTGGGCTGGACGAGAGAGAGCACCGGGACTGACTCCCCGAGGCTGGAGCGCGTTGTGAGGGTATCAGCTAATCACCGTCCGCAGGTGCAGCTCCCCATGGCCGT
>NW_005063327.1:0-932 GCF_000277835.1 Geospiza fortis | reverse complement strand
AAAAAAAACCTGAAAAGGAAAAATCTCTTGTAAGGATCAGTGTAAAACCAAAACACCTTCTCCTTCAATTAAAAAATCACCACTGAAATCATGATGAGAAATATCTAATATTAAACTGGCTACAAAGATTATCATTGTGATTCCAACAAACACAGGGTAAATGCTAGTCTGATCTGAAACATCTGCTTAAATACACAAAGGAAAACTATTTGGAAATGCACTTATCTTACCGGTAAATCTGTGAAAGCGATGCCTGTAATAAAGAGAAAATTAAGATTAATTTCCATGTGTCTGGATTCAAGCCTCATTTTCTTAAAGTATCATTATCCGTTCAGAAATCTCACTCAAACCATCTCAGAAATAAGCAAAGTATGGTGAAATCCATGATGCTTATGCAAAATTCACGGTTTTTAAATAATAAATGGCAGTATTTGGCAAAAAGTAATCATCAAAAATACTTAAATTGCCCTTAATTTTTTCAAAATTGATCATAAGACTTAGCAAATCATACAGATAGGCAGATTAGAAAGTCTGAAAGTTCTAGCTACATACTATATTTAGAGAAAAAAGGTAAGGCTATCTGAAAATACTTTTTCACTTGCATGTCATGATGCTGCAACGTCAAGATTTAATGGTGTCTTTTCTTGTTTGCTATTATTTTTCTTCATACTCACTCACAATCTTTACACAAGCAGCACATATCTATAATACTCCAAACCAGCCTGCAAGTGTTTCACTCTAATCCATGCCCTCATGCTTTGGTTTTCAAACAGAACAGCTTAATATCTTCTTACATAATTACACACATCCATCTACCCTTAAAACCAAGGGAGTGATTTTGCTGTCTCAGGATTAGAGAAAAATATGACCTCTATACACTTCAGGAACTTCAGGCAATTTCAGAGGGTGGGAAGCTTTCAGCTAAAAAAAAA
>NW_005063326.1:0-932 GCF_000277835.1 Geospiza fortis | reverse complement strand
TTAAGAATCCATAACTGGCCTCTGATATGGTCTTCCCATGCAGAGCATATAGTAAGTGCTTCCATGGTTAATTTGGTGCATTCCAGACACATGGTTTCACAAGAGGAAACAGTAGGGAAATCATCACAGGGTGCTCCTGCTCTCCACACACAGCCCTTGATCCTCTTAGGCCAGTTGATTTAGACAGAAACGTTGGAACACCGTGTCACAGGGGAAGCAGCAAGGGCAGAGTTGCTAGGTGGAAAGAGTACTCTAAACTACTACTAGCACTAAATGCTTCAAAATTAACAACTCAGGCACCCAGCAGGTAGATAGTTGATAGCTAGCTTCAGCAGCTTTCCCTGGTGCTCACAGCCTTCCCACATGCACCCATTTTCTTACTCCCACTTATATATGCCAGAGTAACTAGTATAATTAAAAGCCTAAAATGTACAGGGTTAAAAAATGTAAATTCTTCTTTCTTTATGTGCTGCTTGCACCCTGAAATAATTCAGACATTCAATTTACAAAGTTCTACAGAAACGCTTTCTCCGTCAGACCTGGAGCAAGGAGAGCTGTGATCACATTTTAAAGACAGCTTTGCTACAAGAAAGGCATCTCATGGAACTAAACAGACCACAAGGGAGAAAACAAGTCCTGCATTACAGCTTTGTTGCTCTGCACAGCTGGTGACATTTGCCACAGATGTCCCTACTAAACATCAATAAAATGGAACAGCATAGAAAAAAACAAAAGATAAATTACATATGAGATTTGGCATGGGTCATACCCCAGGTGACAATGCTTCAAGAATCAGTGCAACAAGAAAATAATAGCAATGAACTTGGAAGAGATATAAAAGAGAAGAAAATTCTAAATCCCATGAACACACATAACAATCTACAGGATTTTGTCAAGGATTTTCAGCTTCCAGTAGTCTAAAGAAAAAAAAA
>NW_005063325.1:0-932 GCF_000277835.1 Geospiza fortis | reverse complement strand
GATAGCTCTGTCTTTTACCAAAAGCATAGGACCTACTTTATGATCTCCTGTGGTGGAAGACATGAAGTAGATGATGCCTTACTGCTTTTCTCATTACTCTGTATAAGCAGTAAAGAAAGGTCTGTTCCTCCTTTTCAAGTCTAACACTTAACTAGAAAACAGTTCTCTAATATGGCACTGGAAACATCAATTCACAACTGAGAGAATTCTCAGGAGGAGTTTCTCTTTTGGCACTTATAATATGAAATCCAGCAGTCCTTTATGTCTTTGCTCTTATGTACGGGTCTTCATCTTTCCTTTCTGAAAGTCTGGAATTTGTGCTGCCATTTTCAGCAAGGCACAGTTGACCTCATGCCTACCCTAAGATCTGAGAGTTCCAGAGCACATTATTAAATGATATTCTGTGGGATCACCTGTCTTTTGTTTGTGCATTGTTAGCGTGGGAAAACTCCTGCTGGTCTCCACTTCCCTCCCCCTCCTTGTGGCATTGTCTGTAAGCTGAACAACAGAGCCTTTGCTCTCAAACTTTGAATTCAATGCTATTTCCTGAAGTATTTTCTCAGTCTTTGTCAAATACTGCTTGTATTAAGTGCTGGAAAGCAGCTGTTGAACTCTACTTTAGCCTGGCTTTGAGGCACTTAGAATCAATCTAGGTTGAAAGGTCATCTGGTCTGCAGGTCATTTGGGCTGAGCTACCCTGTAAGTAAAACCCACTTAAATCTGTTTGCTCACAGCCTTCCAGTCAAATTGAAGTATCTCAAGGATTTCACAGCTCCAGAATAGATTTGCACTATGATTGCTTGATTTTACCATGGTTTTCTTTCTTAGACTTTTGATGACCTCAAAAAAGATGCATGAAGTTTTTTTGTGGTAAATTCGTGGATTTTGCACAGGTCAGATCTTCTTAAAGTACTGGAATGGTCTGCCTGGGG
>NW_005063324.1:0-932 GCF_000277835.1 Geospiza fortis | reverse complement strand
CTTTATCAAATTTTTGGACAGAATTAAGGATGCTCTAGAAAAACAGATAGCACAGAGGCAAGAAAATAACTGTTGTGCAAGCTTGCCATGAGTAACGCTAACAAACAGTGTAAAACAATTCTAAGGGCCCTACCCTTGGATACAGAACCTACCATAGAGCAAATTCTGAAAAGCTGTACACGTCTTTTGCCCACTGAAAATACAATGGCCCAAGCAGTTGCTAAGGGTATGGTAGAAGGAGTTTCTCGTGCATTTGCAGTAGCGCCTTCCAAAGACCAGGCCCGCTGCTTTCACTGTGGAGACTTTGGACATTTTATAAAGGACTGTCCAGACAGATCACCGACCCGAAACCCCTGTAACACCTACCAAAGACCCCAGAATCAGCAGCACTACCAACAGCGTTTGGGAAACTTCCAGCAGAGCACGGTGAGGCTTTGCGCAAAGACAACAAATCAAAATCTGTCCAGATCCAACCACGCATCATCCCAGGAGATTCCGGACCACATGAAGTGGATCCAACACACAGAGTGATACCGATGGGAACCCGCCGCCAACTGGTAACTGGTCTGTCCATTGACTTTAATAATGAGAATGTTTATTGTGTTCCCACAGGCAAGCATTGGCCAAAAGGTGGTCCTTTTGACATCTGAATTATAGGTGACACTCTCCATGGACCAGAAGAAATCTTTGTTGTTCCAGAAGTACAAACAGTGCACACGGGACAAGAAATCTCTGTCCAGGTGTACTGCACGGACTTACCATTTTTCCTTTCAAGAGGAACTCCAATTGCACAAGCTTTTCTGCTCCCAAAGAATCACAGGGAACAGCTTCCTCTCAACCCTACAGTAATGTGGGCACGAGTTGTGGGACCAAGCAAGCCTACCATCGAATGTGGTCTTACCTGCAGAGAAGATCCACCTACCAGGGATGCT
>NW_005063323.1:0-933 GCF_000277835.1 Geospiza fortis | reverse complement strand
TGAAGGTGCACAGGTCCATGGGACTTGATGAGAGGAATCCATAAGCCCTGAGGGAACTGGTGGATGAAATGAGCCTAGAGCACTGTGGTACTCAATTGCCAGCTGGGGTTAAACCATGACCCATCTCTTCATATGTCTTTGTAGGAAGCCACAGTTTGATTCTGTTCAAACCCACAACAGTCACAAAGTCAGCTACAGAGACCTCCAGAAATAATTCAACTTTATTCTCATAGAATTCTTACAAAGAACTATGATTTTAACAGTATGAACTGCCTCGAGATACCTATATTTCTCCTTTGGTTTTTTGTTTGTTTGGTAGGTAGGTTTTTTGTTTGGTTTGGCTTTTGGGGGTTTTTGTGATTGTAGAGGGAGAGAACTCAACCAGATACCTAATTCTACACAACTTAAATCAGGTGTAGCTAATGCCCTGATGATACTGAGGTGGGAATGATAAGCTTTAAATGGGTAGTATATGTTCTTCCACAGCTGAGGACTACAACGGCTAAATGAAATGAAATCACAGAACACTTTTTACTATGTGAAGTATTAAAAATCCCTATAAATGTATTTTATTTTTGCTTTCATGTATTTTCCCAGTCACTAAATGCTAAGTGGTAGCATGGGACTACTTATGCTTTAAATTTAAAGTGCACGCTCAGTTTCAGTATATGCAGTCAGCACGCCAGTTTCCATTTTCAGCACATTTTAAAAGATGTGAACTGGTTGAAGAAAACCCACACCATAATGATCTGAAGTAACATCAAGAACAAGTAAAACCCTGAAGCTTCTGCTCAGCTCAGAAAAGGGAGTCAGAGTTCTAATTATTCTATTCGCCCCCAGAGCAACTGTGCTGAAAGAGACAGACAGGGAGATATGTGTTGTCACCTTATGTCAAAAGTTCCATAACTTTTCAGTGATTTCTCATGGGCAGCT
>NW_005063322.1:0-933 GCF_000277835.1 Geospiza fortis | reverse complement strand
ATAAAAGACAATTATTAAAACTTACACTAAAAGGTAGATGTGGATTCTTGTACTCATTCTTTTGTCTTGACCTGAATATAATTCAAGCCAGGTGAAGGGATTCCATGCCAAGACCTTGCTTATAATGGGTGCAGATCTTCCATGGTTTAATGTGTGAGAAAACAAGAAGTAACACTGTAAATGTGGGCCTTTAAATGTGGAATAGGATCACTGCATGTGACTCCTCCAAAGCTTTCTGAACCAAACACTGTCCTGCATGAAATGTGATTGTGGTCAGGCGTAAATTCAGGGTAAAATTTGACTTTTTAAAAAGAAATGTTAATGAGGAAGGCAGGAATTAGGTGCTCAGTAATGTGCATTGACAAGCACCTTCTCTAAGACACAGCAAAGCACCTGAAATGCTTTTAGGATAGGGAACTGGTGGGACCTGTTACAGCCCAGTAGTCTGCAGTGGGCATGAACTGGCTGAAATTGTGACATCATGATTATTCCATGGAAAGAAGATGAACAGAAGACAAGTGGAAAAGTCTTGCAAGAACACCTTCACCCTTGATAGTGGTGTTGCCATTACTGGGCCATAACATTTGCCTAAAAGAAAGACTCCCTGTCCCTGTGGGAGCTGTGAGTTCCCAGAGCATTTTGCTTTAAAAGATAAGCTCATCCAATTGGGAAGCAGCTTTGAGCTCAGGCAAGGATCCTCCAGATAAGCTGAGGTTTGGGGACCACACTGGTTCAGTAAATTTTTTAAGCTTGTGGAGTTCTTTCTGCTCATCCTCTGCCTCAGGTTGTTGCATGTCTGTCTTTACAAAACATTAGCTTGTGCCTAGGTTCTGATGACAAAAGATTTTCAGTTGCTTCTGTTTTGTGAAGGAAATGTCTTGGTTCATTTGAGTTTTTCCACATCTCTAACTGGTACACTCTCAAAAAAAAAAA
>NW_005063321.1:0-933 GCF_000277835.1 Geospiza fortis | reverse complement strand
TTTTGTTTCATATTTTGGAGTATCTTCATGGGGCAGCTGTTCTGCACTTTCCTGGTGTGAGGCAGGAGTCTTCCAGAGGGTGAAGTGTATGCTTTGCACTCAGCCCATCAATATCAGCTCAATCAGCACACCTGCTGCAACCAGCTATCCTGATGAATTAAGGCAGAGATCACACAGAAATCTGGCTGTTAGAGAAACAAAGAAGAAAATGTCTTTCTAGCGAAATTTGCTAGATATTGTTTTCCTTTCTCACTTTGCCTTAGTCAAATAAAATCATTAAGGGATCTTCACAACTTGAGTACAAATCAATCTTTCAGCTTTGGAAGCATGACACAAGAAAATAATCTGCCCACTTGCTTAACCTCTGAAATTATACAGAGTTCAGAGGTAATACAGGGGGAAGAATGAGAATAGGTCTCAACATGACTTTCTCACAGGGAAGGAAACTCTTTGAGGGAAGCTGAATGTTAAACCTGTGTCAGCTCTCCTAGCAGAAGCAATAGCTACCAGAGATATCTCAGATGAAAGATGCAGGAGGTACCCTTGTAGCCTTGGCTCAAAAACACCCAAGAGATGCCAGCATGTCAAGGTCTCACTCAAGAACATGCTTTTTAATTCCTAAGAATTTAACTGCAGCTGAGTGAGGAGAAAAGCAAATTCCTCACTTCCTTGTGGGCAATAACAGCTCCTAGATCTCTATTACATGAGCAGGGGCAGCCCTTGCTTCAGCATTGCTGGGGTCCCTCCCCACCAGGACACTCCAGCCTCAGTGAGATCTTTCTGAGCTTCACTTCCCTCTCACAGCAAACCCAGACACCAACACACCAACACCCAAACACACCAGCACTGTGCCTGAACTGCAACACACCCTGCAGCAGCTGCCTGGGGCTTTCCTCAGCTCTGCCCAAAGTTTATTACTGAGATGGGAGTGTC
>NW_005063320.1:0-933 GCF_000277835.1 Geospiza fortis | reverse complement strand
AGGTATCTGGATAAAAAAGATAGTAGTATGTGTCTTCTTTGACCACAAGAGTATGCAGCAATCTGAAAGTGGTGTTTTCCATGCTTCAGAGAAGAGGAATTGTGTTCAGAGGTCTTGGATTCCTCCTCCATGCTAGTCTACCACCTTAAGTCAAGGAGAGAGTTTTGTTACAACTTTTTAACTTCACCTTCTGTACTATTTTCTTCCTGAAGGCTTCACACTTGGACATGAGCCTCTTGATGTTGATACTCCTGCTCTGCTTACAGACATGTTGAGAGGGATTCATCAGTGCCCAAGAGCACTTTCTTGCTGCTATTTTTTCTAACCCCTATTTTCTTTCCTTGATTCCAAGGCTGTTTTGTTGTATTTTCCATGATGAAAGGTTTGGGATGATTCCTTCCCTCTCTTTGCTAACAGTATACCTTACAGCTGCACTTCTTCCCTCTGTAGCTTGCTCTGTAACATTCTTTAGGGAGGGATGATCTCTTTGCATTAGGCTCCAGGTTTGCCAGACCTTTGTACAGATGTTATATAGATCATATTCTGTGTGAGCATTAGGAATAGGTGAGAGAAGTTTGGTGAAAGTTCTACTGCTTTTTTCTCCTATCCTCTGCAAGGTGCTTTCTCTAGTTATGTAGGCAGTTAAATGTTCTCTCTGCAAACATGGTCCCTTCCCAAACCCTTCCCAAATCTGTTGAATTGTGTTATCGATCTTGGAGGTGGTCAGCTACATCTGATTGTCCTGCTGGGAGAGCTGCTCAGGAGTTTCAAGCCAGGAATCAGTACCAGCTTTGCTTCTGGTAAACATCATGGCAAGTTGATGTGCCTGAATGCCCAGGTGCAAGATTTCCAAGGTCATTAAGCCAATGGCTGTTCCTTCTTCCTCTTCTTTCTCTCTCATTCTTGATCTATTTTTTTCCATCTTAAAAAAAA
>NW_005063319.1:0-933 GCF_000277835.1 Geospiza fortis | reverse complement strand
TGATAATGCCTTTATAACTGCACATACCATCAATGCAAATTCTGAACAATTCCTGAAGTCTGAATGACATTCTAAGATATGATTGTGCCAAATCTCCAAATTATCTCTGTGTTGACAGTGCCTCTCATCCCACAATACCACTCTGACCCTATGCTGCCTCTGATTTTGTGCTTATACTGTAAGAGGATGCATTTAGAGTCAGTTCCAGGGAATGAGAGAGATTTTAGATTTCTCAAGCAGGCTGGAAAACTCTGGCAACAACATACTTCAGGCATTCAAAGTACAAGAAGTTCTACAACAGACAGAAAGATTATAAATCCTCTGCTTCCCCTTAAAAAATATTCCAGATTTAGGAAATTCTGAACAATTTATGAAATCCTGAATTTTCTTGACAATGCTGAAACACAGCTTTCATTCTGTAAAGACTGTGTAAGTAATACTTACACAATCACACTATTTAAACATGACTTTCTTCCCCCTTGCATCTTCTGACCTATTGGCCAATTTTGATTTACATGCTGAAACATTTCTTACAGAGTTCCATCAAACAGTCAGGAGAAGGGAGAGTCTACTAGTGACTCTGTTGAGAAAAAGGTTAATGTACTCATTTTTCATCAGACAACAGAGAATCCACATGAGTCTTGGAGGTACCAGACACCAGAACACATCAGTTTGGCTCTGCATGAACTTCTTAATTAACTTTTCACATGACCATTTGGGACACAAAGCAGGTTTTGTTTTGATCAGCTTTGCCCACAGATGCCTTCAGTACCACCTGCAAAATGTTGCCTGGCTACTGTGCAACCACCTGCAACATCAGAAATGATGTGTAACAGAGCCAAAGGCAGGACACAGAGAGAAAGCTCAGTCAGACCCAAACAGAGCAGCAGAAGCACAGATCTAATCTGACCTCAGTAAAAGAGCTTTCAGAAA
>NW_005063318.1:0-933 GCF_000277835.1 Geospiza fortis | reverse complement strand
TTTTTTTTTTCACACAGAGCATGAGTTTCCTGCAGCTGTTGCCAGAGTCACCTACCTGCTGCTCTGAAGTAGACCAGAGCATTGCCTGGAGCTAGAAAATCCTTCCTAATGAAAAATAACATGTTTCTGACTTTGTTTGAGAAAGTAATATGAAAGTCTTTAGCCTCTGGGACAGAGCCTATACAAGGATATCCCAGGTTTAAGTTGGGTTTTACTTCAGCTGTATGGCAAGTGGTTTGGAAGATAATGATTGACAAAACTGTCACAATCATGGAAAATCCCTGACCCCACTGTCAGTGTGGTGAGTCCTTGGGTGCCAGCTAACTCCTACCTAATAGCTGTAGATCTGTAGTTTTGTGCCACCAATGTAGAACATAGGGCTGACTCCCTGGGAATCCTGCCTCTAATGTCTTGAAAGAGCACTGAATCTAAATGTCAAGGACATTTTGAGTTCAAGTAACAGGTATTCTGCAACATAACCTTTTTGTAAATTTTTGTGTAGTTTTATATCTTTGTTCTCACCCTGCCAAATGTTGATCAAAATAACTTAGCACACACATGGATGCTCATAAAATTGATGTGCAGGAAGGGTAAGTCTCAATAGAAACCTGAAAAATAGGCATACTGGTTATACCTGCTGGCTTCTCCCAAAGATTTGCTGATTCTTTCAGTCTTTATCAAAGAATCAGCCAAGTGTTTTTAAAATGTTTGATTAGCAAGGGTTCTTAGTGTAGAGACAATTAGGCACTGCCCTATCTGTTAAAATAATGAGATTTGATGAGAAAAGTTAGATAATTCCTCCCCAGCAGAGGGCTATAACAATCACTTTTTGAAGAGATAAGATTATTTCAGAAAAGGGTTGTCTGAAGTTTATGGAAGATACACAAAAGGGAGACTTATGCAGTAAGTTTCATTCTGCACTAAAGATATTTT
>NW_005063317.1:0-933 GCF_000277835.1 Geospiza fortis | reverse complement strand
GGTCCCGGGCGTCTTTTGGCAGAAGCCACGCTCCAGAGCGCACCGCGTCCGGCACAATGCTCTGCTACCGGCACAATGCTCTGCGCACCCGGTTCACTGCTCTGCACGCGAAGAAGCAGCTTCTTCGCCTCTGGGAGCCGGAGAGTGCGGCATCTTCTGAAAGGCGAAGAACAAAGCCACACAACACTGGCATTGTGTGCGCAGCTTGCAAACTTGTAGAAAACAGTACTTTTCCACTCTCCTGCCTTTTCCCTTCGCATTAAAATTCGAATACAATGTGTCTTGAACAACTTTCTTTTGCTTCTTGCAAAACACTCTGCAGACCTCTGTGCAACCTCTAGAACACAATGGGAGATGTTTTCTGTCCTGGCACAGTTTCTCCTAGCGAGACATAGTGGAAAAGCTTTTTGCTAAGATGTAGGCAACAAGAGACACTAAAGACCAACATACGGAGCTCTCCGAAGCTAAGCGCCGGTCCCGGCGGTCTTTTGGCAGAAGCCGCGCTCCGGAGCGCACCGTGACCGGCACAATGCTCTGTGCAACCGGCACAATGCTCCGCACGCAAAGAAGCCGCTTATTGCCTCCTGGAGCCGGAGAGAGCGGCAGCTTTCGAAAGAGGAAGAACGATGTCGTACAGCACTGGTATTGTGTGAGCAGCTTGCAGACTTTTAGAAAACTCATAACGCAAACTCATAGAAAACCGTCCATGTAATGCCTATAGTTGGCAAATAATCTGCAGGAAATGCTAGCTTGGCTTGAGGAGCGTTTTTTGTAAATGGCATTCAAATTATTTGTACAAACACACAGGTGGGATTTCTGTTGTCTTCTTCAGGCCACTTCCTGCGGAGAGCTCTCGGTCAAATCTCTCTAGTTCTGCTCTTCTGGTGATCCAAATTTGGCACTGGAATGGTCCAACTGCATGGAATTACTGTC
>NW_005063316.1:0-933 GCF_000277835.1 Geospiza fortis | reverse complement strand
AATTCATCATATTGGAAAAGGATTTTCCTAGTTTTCATGTCTCAAGTTTTTTGTGTGATTATCACAGGAAATTTCATCCCATTCATAGCAAACTGAGTTCTGTCAGTACCTTCAGGAGTTTCCCAAAGTGTGTTAGCACTATTATACACAGCAAGAAGGAAATACCGCAATTGCTACAAGACCAATGAGGCACAAAGAGTAAAAGAAACCATTCTACAGATATTCCTTCTCATCACCACTTGAACTTATTATTTGTACAGTCATCTCTTTCTCAGCTCAGACTTGGTATGTGATCAAATTTGCTGAATGGATAAATCAAGCTTGACTATGAAAGCAAAACATCTAAAACAGTTATACAGTGTTCCAGTGGAACAATCATCCTTAATAGGCAGAAAGAAAGTACTACAGAGGACAAAACAAATGTAAAATAAGAAACGCTCCAAAACATTTACATTAATGCACGAGAAAACACTAAACTAGAATACAGATAAGCAAAATTTTGTAAGCAATAAATCTTCATATTACTGCAATAGTTACAATTTAGGAGTGATTAACAAGCAGAAAGAATCAGAATGACAAGCAAGAGCACTGTCTTACAGCAATTAATTCATCTAGTCACAAAGAGCATTCTATTTAGGCTAAAATTGTCATCATGTGTTTGAATTGCACTGACCCCACTTTGCCTCTCCTTCATTTGTAAAGCTATTTTCATGAATTTAGAATGACACCATTATGCCCATACTCACATCAAGCTCTTAGTTCCCAAGATTTGCATCAGAAGTGAGACTTCTTGTTTTCGTTTCCCTCAAATTCTAACAGCATCTTCTGCAATCCTGCACTGCAGATATTTCTTTCTCCTTTTGTTACCACGTACTACTGGCAGAGCTTTGAATTCAATTTGTCATAACCATATGAAAAAAATTAACTTTTTTT
>NW_005063315.1:0-933 GCF_000277835.1 Geospiza fortis | reverse complement strand
GTTCAATGATTTCTGGCTGTTCAATGACTGGGCTGCTCAGTGATTTCTGGGCAGTGCTGGGCTCTGTCTCAGCCCTCCTGAGCTCACCCAGGTTTGCTTGCTGCAGTTCTGAGTCGCTGCCTGGTGAGCTCTGTGTGCTCAGAATAAAGCATGTTTATAATGTAGATTTGGGGAACCTCTTCCTCCAGCAGCTTCACCAAGGGCAAAATCAATCCCAAGTGTGGCTGTACAGAACACAACACGTGTGCTCATATTGCTGGAAACCCCAGTGACTCCTGAATATTTGATTTTAAATGCCATCCTTTACTGGCCTTATCACACTTTGCAAGTATCTGATGGCAGATATTAAGTTCCATACCAGAATAATTCTTATATAACTGAGAAATACCTTTAGCATAATTTATGAAGGTTGCTTAGCTGGAATTTACAGCAGCTGCAGTAAATCCAAGATGCAGCTTCAAACACAACTCCCAGCATCTCCCTAAATGTAACCTAATACTGTCAGGAGGAGTCAGCTTTAAACAAATTACTCAACGCTGCACTAAATAAAGATTATGACAATCTAATGCTGATCTTCCAACTTGAGATGTTTCGACACAACAGAATTGATTTTTTTCTGTTTTAAGAGAAGAAGGTCAGGCAGAAAAACAGTATTCCAGAGGTCAATCGGCCCTCTGCCCTCAAGCACATTTGCTACATCTTGAAATTTCACTCCAGAGAAAACATTATGAGCATTTATCTTGTCCTGCTGAGAGGGGAATGGGAAAGATGATGCAGCATCTGAGTTTTGGTGAAACAAACACCAGCAATTTCACTGCTTGTACAAAACAATCCCCCAAAACCACAAAGCTACCCTGGGTTAATTTAATGATAAAGTCCACAATCACTGCATTGTCTTTTACTGCATCCAAGATCATTCATCCCATTTTTTTT
>NW_005063314.1:0-933 GCF_000277835.1 Geospiza fortis | reverse complement strand
CCAGATAATTTTGTGCTGGGTGGGAAATACAATACAATAACACCGACCCCTGTGGTATTGAGTTAAGCTGTTCTCCAGAGAGGCAGATCTGTGACAATGACACGATGAATATATATATGATAGTGGCACTTTAACCCATCAGAATGAATACAGAATAACCTATTTATATGTCTAGTGCCTAAGTATTTGTCAGCAGAGCAACAAAAGAGCTGTTCTGTCTCCAAAAAAGTGCTCTCAAAGTTTTGTGATCTCAGCCCATAAAGACTGCTCTATAAGCTGATTAACACAGTTTGATTTGGATTTATGAACTCACCAAAGAGAAAATCTCTTGAAGGAAGTTGTTTTAAAAACTGTCCTTCCAGAACAGATTCATTTTAATGAAGAGACTGAAGAGGAGAGAGACCAAGAGCAAAATTGGCTCTCATCAGGGTACAGTTTCCCATTTGGTGTGATTCTGTGATTTCACAGAAGGGAGAGATGGAGAGTGAGAAAGATGTTGGGATGGAGAACAAAGCCATTTTCCAGCTGTGATCCCTGCTGGATTGACACGTTAAATGGAAATTAATGAAACATGTTGCTTCCACCAAAGCACTTTTTCCAGTGCTATCACCTAGTGTGAGTAGCACCTCAATTTTTTAAAAAACTTGGGTTTTTTAAATGTTACCTAATTACCACAAAATTTACTTGCCAAAACACCTAAACCTAGGTAAGGTGAAGGTGATAGCTAATTTGGGAGATGTTTAGGCAGACAGATGATGCACCATGAGTGCATTGAACTGTGTGGAATCCTCCATCCAACCAGCCACACGTAACAGATATCACAGAAGATATCCAGGAGCAAATAAATAATTAGAACCTGAACCCACCAGTTCTATGGGGCTCTGAACTATCCTTGGAGGATGAAATTTTGTTTGATGGAAATCTGCAGGCTGG
>NW_005063313.1:0-933 GCF_000277835.1 Geospiza fortis | reverse complement strand
TTTTTTTTTTGCTAAAGCAACAATTACAAGGCTTTTAAAAATATTGGCAAATGCTATTCAGTCAGCTCTTCAGTGCAAAACTCACACTAGCTGAAACTTTGACATCAAACCACTTCCTTTTAATATATCTACAATGTTTCAAACTTTATTTTCTTTCATTTTTCCTTTAGAAATGCCAGTGTGTTCTGCAGAATAATTTTTCAAAAAACCAGTTGTTCCAGGAGAACTGATAATGATGAAGTAGTGTTGAGATCTACCACTTGTCACTAATTACTTGCAGCATTATTTTGTTGAAGCTAAGGGGCATTGTGAATGTCATAAAACTGAGCCAGGCAATGCAGTGTCAAGATTTCTGCATCTTAATTAAACTTTATTTGATCACCATGGAAACTCCCCATCATACAGCAATAACCAGACAAGGTGAGATTTCATTATTAGCATTCTTAAAAAAAGTGAAAGCACCAACTAAGGCCATTTCTACACATGAAGATTTTCTTAGAGAAGCTGTTTCTTTGCCAAAGATATCTACTTCTGTGCCTCCCTACTCACACTGACAGGAATTGAAGTTTATTTACTTGAGATTAGTCAAAATTCCCTCAAAGGGAATATCCTATCATCAGTTTACAGATATTAGTGGGATTGGGTGTGAGGAGCTAAAAATGAAGCTTCAGAGATGTGTAAAGTCAAAGGCAAAGAGAAAAGGAGCACAAACACCAAATCTGGTGGCTTTAGAACAGCTTAAGGCTGATGTATTTCTGAATCTATTTAATACAAAATATGCCAACAGTCCCAGAGACAGATGCTAGGATTGAAGGATAAAGAACAATTGCCAAAAACTGGAATCAGATACATCCAAATGATTGACTTTGTACACATATTTTTGTACTGAAGGTGACTGTTGATTGGATAGTCTAGAGAGACAATATATTTTTT
>NW_005063312.1:0-933 GCF_000277835.1 Geospiza fortis | reverse complement strand
ATATATAGTCAGGAAATACATCTTGGAGAATATGAAATATTGTTCTTAGCACATAACCTTTCCAAGTCACATATCCTGGGAAGGGACTGAGCATTCTTACACATGCTGCAAAGACTACTTGAGTGGTTCCTGTAATCCAGGAGACAATAGTGTTCAGCATAACCTGAGTTGTAGAATATCTTTTCAGCAGCAAGAAGAGTTTCCTGTCTCCCCCCAGACAGACTAATGCTTTAGATGATTGCCAAATGCACACAATATGGATGCACTATGCTGCCTTTCCTTTGATATTTCTGTGATACAAAAAGTCTCCTGCCAGCTTAGGGATAAAAGGGGTATATTGGGGCATACAGAACACATATCCATCTAAAGGGAAGTTGAAAAGGAAAACACCAACCATCTTGTACACACCTTTCACAGAAAACAATAACCAAGAGCCCAGAGAACACAAAAGAAAAGAACCCCCCAGAATTTTACTACTGAATTCTAGCCACATCTAAACCCATGCCATTAAGTAAAAGACAAATATAAGAAGTATTTTCTAGATAGTCTCTGCCAGGGCAATCAGACCGTGCAAATATTAGATTTATGAGTTCCCAGACCTGCCCTTGAAACAAATCTACAAAATGTAAGTTTACTCTTTGGAAGGAATGTCTCAAGATAGTACATACTTTGGATTATCAGTAGATGTACAGTAGGCAAAGTTCTACAGTCTTACTCTTGTAAGGGACAGCATTTAATAAGTTACACTTGAAATGAAATAAACAATGTAGAAAACATGAAAGTTATAAAAATATCCTGTACAGAGTTGTCAGAGCTTAGGCAAAGACCTAAAGAAAGTGAGAATGAAAGAAGAAAAATAGATTCATCAAAAGACCTAGAAATAGGAGTAGCATCTAATCACAAGGACAGGTGAGAGACTGCAGTCAATTAAAA
>NW_005063311.1:0-933 GCF_000277835.1 Geospiza fortis | reverse complement strand
GAGCTCTTTGGTCAGGTGCACACTGGAACTGCTGTCCCCTCACCCCACTGTCACTGACAACAGCACTGGCAGATGAACAATCTCCAAGTGATCCAGTTCAGGGAGCTGATCTGGTAGACAGCTAGCACAGCATCCATCCCTCCTACTTCTTTCTTTGTCTGCTCCATCCCAAAAAAAGCACAAATGCTACAGCTGCTGCAAGGAAGAATAGGATCACAGCAGGGCAGGCTTAGGGCAATTTGAATTGCCATGGAAGTACAGTCTATTTTCTGAGGCTTGCTCATGCACAGCAGGCTGTCCAAGAAGAGTAGCAATGCTGCAAAATCTTTCCTCAGGCAATTTGAGTCTGTCCTTGTGCTCCTGCCTGCTTTGCATTAGCACTAGTGAGGAGGTGTGGGGCAGTGCTTTTTCCTGGTGTTTTTTTTGTGTCCATTCCCCTTTCCTCCGAACAAGAATAAAAAAGTAGAAGTTTTGGGGCTTTTCTCTTCCAATCTGTATCAGTGTGGGTTGTGGGATTTATTCCTAATGATGCTTGGGAAGAGGTGGAATAATGGCAAGGTGGGGATTCTCCCTTCCTGTGACCATGCTGATCAGTGTGAAGTGCCAGTGAAGTAGCATTACTAGAGCATAGCTGGAAGCTCTAGTATGAAACTGGAAGCAGCACTTCATTGAAATGATGATCACAAGGTAAAAAAATATTTCAAGGACCATAAATTGAAAGCTGAGCACTCTTCTCTGCTGCCTGCCCCTTGCAGTCAGACATCCTAACTGGTAGGCTACTGATGGAATTGGTCTCCAGTTTTGTTTCTCTCTTACTTGGTGTATAAAAATGCACAGTGACAGGGATTAAAGAGGAGAAAGGTGCTCCTATCCAGGCTTAGCTGGTGGGTGGGGTGGTCTTTGTAGGTCTGGACAGGGCTTTAAAGGACACCA
>NW_005063310.1:0-933 GCF_000277835.1 Geospiza fortis | reverse complement strand
TACTTTCTACACTACCTTTATTTTCTTTTATTCTATCCCCCCACATGGGAAGTTTCAAGAATACTTTTCAGGTGTATTGAAGAGGGAGCTACCAAGGGTTCTGTAAAAGTAAAAATAAAAACAGAAACAAACACACACAAAACCACTCAAAAAAACCAACACCCACCCAAAAAAAAGCCCACCGAAATTTCATGGTTGGGTGGTTTTTTTAATTAAGAAACTAAGCATCATTTGAGGTCTGAGACAATAAATAACAGAGGAAAGAGAAAGTTTCTAAGCAGATTAAAACAAACCACCAGCACAAATCTGAACAATTATATTTAAAAAGACAGGTATAATTTTAGTTTAACTCTGCTTAGTTTAACTCCCATTTCACTTCTACATTCTTTTAATCTTCTGGCCTTGATACTCCCTTAATGACTAAAATGAAACCTTCTCTGAAAGACATACCTGTGTAGTCAGAATTTCCCATATGCAGCCAGTGACAGCCACCTCATCCCTACAATTTAAATAAAGTCACCAAAGTAACACAGAAACAATAAACATTCTTTTCAAGGAATATCTCCAGAAAGCTGTGACCTCCCCAATTCCATAAAGGAAAAGACAAAATTCATACACAGCACAGCATCTCCTACAGACTTCAAGAGCCACATCCCAAGAAGGCAGGCAGGGCACTACTGCCTGCATGCTCTTCTTACCCCAGGTGCACCTTCTGCTTTCAAAGCACAAGCAGAACAACAATGGGGATGTGGCCCACTAAATCCAAAGCCTTCTATGTTTTCAACACCATACCAATTTAGATGCCATTAAGTGATTTGGCTGCATAGGTCTGAAAATATTGAGACACTTTCCAATGGAATTTTTACATGCTTTTTATGATATATTGTTCGGTTGCAGGTCAGGGGGTGAGGGGCAAGGAGACAAAGACACAAC
>NW_005063309.1:0-934 GCF_000277835.1 Geospiza fortis | reverse complement strand
TCCTGGCAATTTTCAGGTGTAAGAGTTCTCTGAAATGTAGACAGTATTCATCATGATGTTTAAATGAAGGCTTATGTCTCTGCTTAACAGTGAGTTTTCTGCCCCTCACTTCCTTCTCAGTGCATTCAGGAACAGGAGCATTGAGTTTGGGAACACTTACTCCAGAGCATTGATGCCCAGAGCAATGTTTATGCTGTGGTTTCTGGATGCATGATCAGGAGAACAGTACATGCTGTATGAAGCAGCTTGTACCTGAGCAGATACAAGGACTGACCTAGACACTGGGCAACCTCATGCTTACATGCCACATGGGTTAGTCCCCTATCCCTTCAGTAGGCACGGACTTCCAGTGCTCAGTTCCTGCTGGTTTCAAGGAGAAGAAAGTGATCTGTGTCCATTGTCAAACTATGTAGAGTCCTTTCCACAGGGCTTGTAATTACAAAGTCATTCCTCTTGTTTCAGTGAAGCTATTTGAGGATTTCCAGGGCTACTAGTAATTTTAATTGAAGCCTTTTTAACTTAAAAGTTAGTCAGCTCTCATAAGGCTCGAGCCAGGTGACAAGTGAAGGTCACAGCAAAGTGGCACGTGCAGCATTATCTAGCCTGTTATCAGTGACTGCACCAGGCACAGTTCAGTACCTGACCATATGACAGCACAGCAACCTGCTTTGATCTTCATTTTCTCACTTTAATTGGGTGGCCTTTCTCATGTCTCTCCCTGCCTCTAGTCTTATTAACTTGTGAGCATGGAAGGGACTGGCTGAGATATCAAAAGACTGGGTACTTAAGATGAGCAAAACCATCCAGCAGTTTGTAGTAATTCAAAGAACATCGAAGCATTTGTACTTTCTGATACCACCTGCTTTGCGTGCCAAAGATTGTAATGGGAACAAAAAGCTTACAAGTTTCAGGATGGGGGGAAAAAAGCTTTTTT
>NW_005063308.1:0-934 GCF_000277835.1 Geospiza fortis | reverse complement strand
TGACTTTGCACTTGAGCTATAAATTTATCCAGGGTATTTCTTGCTGCAAAATCAGAATTGCCAGGTAATTGATTGGTTTTTTCCCCACCTTTTTTATTAGATTTGGTCAGGATTTGGCATCCTAGACTGCTATACTCTGAGGCACCTTTCCCTCAAATGAGTCTTACTGCCAGTTTGGGACAATGCAAATATAAAGCCAAAGCAAGAATGTTTGAGCTGGCAAGACATTTTAAAAAATCAACAACCTTAAAGCTTCAAGAAATAAGACCTGAAATATTTTTTCAGAAAAGTGTGCCAACTTTTGAGCTTTTGCTCCTCAGTGATAATTGTAGGTAGAGATGGCACATGCTCAGGAGTATCGACTTCTGTAGAATCAGAGTAGGCAAATGCAGCTGTAAGCCTGCTGTCCAAACACTCACTAAAGCACCTCATTTTCTGTGGGCTACGTAAATATACTGTTTCTAATGAGCACCATTTAAAAAAAAAAATTAGTTTCAGAAGGCTGAACGTTTTCATATAAGCAGCAAAGATTCACACAGTGATCCTTGCTGCAAAGTTAGAAGTGCCTAAAATAAACCATGGGGGTTTTTAAAATAGAATTTTGAGACACTATAAATGCAGACAAATGGATCATATTTTCTTAAAATCAGTTTCAACATTTAAATGTGCTCTGCTAAGCTGTATCCTTTTCCTGGTTTTTCCTCATTTTTTAGTTTCTCTTTGCAGCTCAACACCTTGGTATGATATATAACTTCATGATATATTACTGTTTTCCTTTTGTAATAAATTTCAGTGATACGTAATGTCAATCTTCATTTCTTTAAAACAAAAACTAAAGAAATTATAACATTGACTTAATGGTTTTGAGGGTTTTTTTTTGTAGAAAGATAAAACAGAGGTTTGGTGACGAATCAAATAGATTATCAAAAAAAAA
>NW_005063307.1:0-934 GCF_000277835.1 Geospiza fortis | reverse complement strand
GAATAGAATAGAATAAATGTATAATCATGGAATTATCTGGGTTGGAAAAGATTGAATCCAACCAATTCCACCACTAACTGTGTCCCCAAGTGCCACATCCACACAGCTTTGAAATCCCCACCCCGAGGTGGGAGTGCCACCACTGCCCTGGGCAGTCTGTTCCAGGGCTGGACAACCCTTTCCATAAAAAATTTTTTCCTGATGTCCAACCTAAACTAATGCTACAAACAAGACTCAGCTCTGGCACTGCTTCCCATGATGACATCTCAAAACACCATGGGAAGACATTTTCTTCTCTGCAGCAGACAAAAAAGCACCATTTCACTTTAGAAATTAAAAGCATGTTTATGCTGAGTTTGTTTACTTACTCATTAGTTTGTAAACATTTTAGAGCTGCTGAAAACTTGCCTTCACTAGGAATGTTCAAGAGAAAATTAAGAGAATGAAGACAAAGATGGGCAGGCTTACTCTTCTGATGAATCATTTGCTTTTGTGTTGATTTTGACGAGGTAATTTTCCTTCATGACAGCTTCCCATGCCAGGATTTCATTGTCCTCATTTCTTGAGCCTGGGAAATGTATTTGAAGAAAAAACACTTAATTTGTCTTTCCAAAGCCAAGGTGCAAAAAGGCTGGGTCAGTGTGTGCATTCTGAGGTTAATGATTCCCTTCCCCACATCCTGAGCACTCGCAACCCCACTGCCCACCCCTGACAGATGTGACACCAACACCTTGCACTGAATGCTCCTGGCAACCAGAGTCACTTAAAAATACAAAATATGAGCAAACATAAAACCCAAAACCAGACAAACAAACACAAAACACCCCCCACCTCCTCAACCTTACAAGCTCCAAAAGTCTTTTTGGAGTTCTTTGGGTCTTGGTTAACACAGGTACAGGACATTCTAGCAAGTTCCCATCTGGGTTTGAGCTTT
>NW_005063306.1:0-934 GCF_000277835.1 Geospiza fortis | reverse complement strand
TTCTTAAATCATAATGTTAGCACATGCAATCATTCAGAGTGTGTCTCCAATCTTTTCCTCATACAGCTTGAAATAATTTTAGGAAGGAAATTTGAGAACCTTTGAAAATTATTTAAGAGTTCCACTTTCCATTTAAATTTTCTTTTTTTATCTTCTGCTTCTTTATGTCAAGAACAGATAGTTATTTTAATTTCAATGTGTGGCAAAGAGAGGTGTATCTTCTCTAACAAAAAGCTAGGCAGATGCACAGAGTGAAGTAGTTCAGTATTAATGGTGAATTTGTAACAAGCTGGCATAACTACATTGGGGCTTTCCTTGAAAGGTTTAGGTTGATTATTGATAGACAGTTCTCTATTTTTCCCACAAGAGCTGAAATATAGCTTTTACTAAGTCTAAAGCACTTCAGTGAGAAGCAGTGATGAGTATTCTTATGGTTCAGAGAACAACAGAATAGTGGAATCTTTGTTATCCACAAGTCTTTGACCTACTATGTTTCCATTTTTTATTGAAGAGAACACATTCCACAGAGCATAATTCTCACATTCAGAATTAACTGTTCTGAAAATATATTTCTTATCTACTGATTTAGGGGAAGGAGAATGTGTGATTAAGTATATATTTTTAACACAATTTAAGACTGTGAGCCATAATCCTTCAACTCTACCCTAAACATTTTAGTAGCAGCAAAACACAGTAGCAACAAGTCTTCAACAGACCTGCTCATTCTCAACCAGTGAGCAGGGATATGGCTACAGCAGCAGGGCTAAAGGATTCAGTACTTCACTGGATGTCTCAATTCAAAAGAAAATCAGAGTTGTAGGGTCTTTCTGTCAATCCTTTTCCAATAACTTCTGTTCCATTTAACCCAGAGTTATCAAAGTACAGGAGCCTCAAGCATGTTCAGGTCCTGCATGTTTCATTTTAAAAAGGCCCA
>NW_005063305.1:0-934 GCF_000277835.1 Geospiza fortis | reverse complement strand
CAAAAGTTTAGACCGAGGAAGGCTCACGAGAGACACCCCCGCCTGATGAAGGCTACCGGAACTCCCACCAAGATGACTCCTCAAAATGAGAGACTCCGCCTACGTGCCACCTATATATGAATATGCATGCAAAGATATGAATATGCATATAATATGATGTAACCTATGTTCAAATTTGTATAAAAAGGCTGCTTTTGGTGCTAACAGCAGAATCCTTTGTTCCAGGGAGACCTGGAGGATTCTCCAACGCGTTGCTAATAAATACCTCCTGCTTATAGACTTGGAAACTTAGTCTCTGAGCAGTTATGATTTTGCCTTTTGGGGCAGAATTCGGCATTAGTATAATTTTATTTTGCTCCACGCTTTTTGTGAGCTAATTTTTGGCAAAAAATCCTCCCATATATATCAACTTAAAAACTTTTCTTTTGACCTTTTACCTAAAAATTCACTTTTGAAAGTCCAATAAAGCGATCTATGACATCACAAAACAAAAACTGCACTTTTGCCAAAAGAGTTCTATGAAACCAACAATTGACACATTTGTAAATAGCATAAAATCAGAGTTTGCAGGTTCCATGAATGAACAGGGAACATCAGGCATGACCTGTGATCCCTCTGTTCAGGTCATGTCTGTGTACTTGAATGAATTGTCATAATTATTTTTAATCAAGGAGAGTGCATTGGCCATTTTAGGCTTGGAAATTTTCCTTTGTGTTGAAGAGGAAAGGAACAAAGTCTCTTTGGCCACCATCTATTTCACTGCCACTAGCACGGAGTTATTATTATCCTGGTGGTTGTTTTTATGGAGACTCCAAGGCCTCTTGCCATTGTTATTTTGTCTATTTGAGATGGATTCTGCAAGTGGGGGTTGAATAGTTCCAAGTTGGTATCTTATATTTCTAAATATCATCTTGCAAAAGCAGAATGAGCTCTC
>NW_005063304.1:0-934 GCF_000277835.1 Geospiza fortis | reverse complement strand
AAAAAAAAAAAAAGAGGCAATATTAAATGTGTCATTATTCTCTGCTAAAAGCAGGAGTAAGAGCCTCTGGACAATTACATCCAGTATTTATTCCAAAGATTTCACCAACATCTAATAAGGAGTGCTGGACTGAGTGGATATTTCAAAGAGGAAAGTGTTATCCCCAGGATGATGCCTTTCTGTACAAGTGTAGCATTTTTTTTGGCTCAGAAGTTCAAAAGCAGCTAAGGATCTTTGACGTTTCATTTCTGGAATGCTCAGTAGGAAACAGGTTAAAGGGCTTTGCTCCTTAGAGACTGGGTGATAAAATCCATGTGAAAATACAGCTCCTCTGCAACGTCTCTTCCTCTGCACTGCATAAAGCAGCTCCTGCCCCTACAAAATCTTGGTCCTTGTGTCTCATACAACAACCACAAATTCCCAGTCACACCACAACTGTACCCCTTCCTACAGAGCTAAACCATGGGGTTGATATTTATGCCTGCAGACCAGTGCTGGGTACCTTGGCGCTCTGCAGAAGGGAGCCCTGCCCTCCCAGCACATACACAGAGGACCTGCCCATCCCAGCTGCATCTGCCTAATCCCTCTGGAGGCCAAACAAGCTGGTTAGAACTTTCCTACAATTTTCCACAAAGCCTCCCAGAAGCTGTAATTCACCCTATAAACCCAGTATAATAGAGGAGATCTCTAGCTGTAGGCAGCAGGTTGAGGCACATAAATCCTGCCCCTGCAACATACACAGTAAATGAATCCATCAGGAAGCAGGCTGTGGAAAGTCAGGGGATATCACCCATAAAAAATCTGAGACAGCAGCAGAAAACCGATGGACCAATTACAAAAAGTGAAGAAAGAATAACTTCACGGCACTTCAAAGTGTGCTTCAGTTCATTTCAAGGAGAGAAATCTGAAAAAACAGAAGGGAAGAAAAAAAAAA
>NW_005063303.1:629-934 GCF_000277835.1 Geospiza fortis | reverse complement strand
ATAAACAGCATTTTGAAGAGCCGCCTGACGTCCCACATCTCTTATCTCAGGCTCTTACAATTGGCGCCCACATTTTAGTAGGTCAAATCAGACTTTTGGCAGTAAGAGACCGCCCTGTGAACGTAAAGGAAAGCAGCCGCAAGGACTAACAGGTACCTGAAACGAAGGTGACTGTGATGCCGAATTCTGCCCCAAAAGGCGAAATAATAACTGCTCAGAGACTAAGTTTCCAAGTCTATAAGCAGGAGGTATTTATTAGCAACGCGTTGGAGAATCCTCCAGGTCTCCCTGGAACAAAGGATTCT
>NW_005063303.1:0-513 GCF_000277835.1 Geospiza fortis | reverse complement strand
GAGTCTCTCATTTTGAGGAGTCATCTTGGTGGGAGTTCCGGTAGCCTTCATCAGGCGGGGGTCTTCTCTGGTGACTCTTCCTCGGCTAAACTATTGAACCTCTCCTAATTTGGGTGGCTTCCTGGTGTAGTTGGCATGGTCTCAGTGGCTTAGTAGGTCAAACTGACATTGTTGGCTCTGAAAACTGCTTAGGTTATAGTTTCCCTGTCTTTATCTTGTTTATTATGGTTCCCTATCAGTGGGTTCCGTTTTCTTAGACAGTTTATTGCTTCCATGATCCCTCAATGCTGAGCTTTTCACAAATGCCTTGCATTCTACAATTTAACCCCCTATTTCTCAAAGACTGTTTGTTTAAGTGGCTTCAACTGGAGCCCGGACAGCTGTTGCTGCTGGACAGTGCCTGGACCAGAGCTCAACATACAGCATCTGCTGCAATGGAAGACAGCAGGTGAGCACCGGGTAATCATAGGGCAGAATAAGTCTGCCGATCAGAGAGATGTGTATCAGCATTTA
>NW_005063302.1:0-934 GCF_000277835.1 Geospiza fortis | reverse complement strand
TTTTTTTTCCCCACAAGATCTTTTTACAGATGCTCGATATCACTTCAACTTTTTGAGCACAACTGGAAGATTGTATGGACTGTAGAGATGAAGGGTTGAGCAGAAGCATAAAAGCAGACAGCAGTTTTGCTGCAGATCAGAGCAGAGCAAAGCAACACAGTGTGAACAACCAGCAGAAACAACAACAGGAGGTTGTGACTGCCGGCAATAGCCAATGGTAAATCTGGTGAGCAAACAGGTAGCAAATACAAGAACAGTGCTGGTGTTACAGCTGGAGGTAAATAGAATGTCCCTCAAAAAACCCCACACCAATGTAGAGCACAGCTCCTTTGTCAGGCTCAAATGGTGAACTGTGAAGGAATGGATTGTAAAGTATCCCAGGAACAATGATCAATACCTGTCACTTGGATGTCTCCAAACCTGGAAATGGAAATTGGACTTTCTTATTATCTTACAAACATTCAGAACTGTATGATTAGAACGTGGTCAAGACTATTAGGAAAACAAATATAGCTTTACAGAAAAAAGCCCGAAGTCTATATAGTCTGATGAAAGATGCTTGGAGAAAATGTGTGGAAAAGGGCAAGTGGGGAGGAACAAATCCCTGCTATGTCCTTCCTGTGAGTCCCCAGCGAAAGGGTTAAATCTTTTAGAAGAAAGGAGCTATATTTGGATCTGATCGTTCATTTTCATGAATATGTTTAAGACTATCAATATTATTCCTATATCACTTCCTCCACAAATATTTCAACACGATCAATAGTTTTCCCCTGCCTAGTTACTTACCAGCAAGGAGCCAATCAGAACAATCTACTGTAATTCATTAAGACTGACATCTTGTGGCTGCTTTTAGGATGACGCCTTCTGCCCGAACTAAGAAAAGACTGAATTTATCCCTCGTCTTAAACAGCTACTGTACATCCTCTCTATGTTA
>NW_005063301.1:0-934 GCF_000277835.1 Geospiza fortis | reverse complement strand
AAGGATGAACGAGTGCATTTTATTCAATCCCTATTAATAGATGTGATAGACCGGTTTGAAATGCATGAATTCCTGTTTGTTCCTAATTGTGATTGTAATTTACTGGGAAGGGATTTGATGGCTAAAGTGGGAACACAAATTTGTATTGTAAAAAATGACACAGAGTCCAACACTGTGATATCTTTGTGTAAAATGTCTGAGAAGGCTTATGCTGAAATAAATCTGGAAGTGTGGGCAGCCCCAGGGAAATATGGAAAACTAGACATAGAGCCTCTCCAAATTACTTTGAAACAACTGGAACAAGCGGTGCCTAAAAAGCAATACCCTCTTTCAAGGGAGGGAAAGAAGGGGTTACAGCCTGTCATTGAGTCCCTCCTAAAGGCAGGTCTCTTGGAGTCGTGTATGTCTCCCTATAACACCCCTATCCTGCCGGTTAAAAAACCAGATGGAACCTACAGAATGGTACAGGACTTAAGAATAATAAATGAAACTGTCAAACCAAGGCATCCCACAGTCCCAGATCCCTATACAATCCTGAATCAGATCCCTTCTTCACATCAGTATTATTCAGTACTGGATTTGAAGGATGCTTTCTGGGAGTGTCTGATTACAGAAGATAGTAAACGGTATTTTGCCTTTGAGTGGGAGCAGGAGGAAGGAGGGAAAATGGTAAAGCAACGATTGACATGGGCAGTCCTTCGGCAGGGATATGCAGAGTCACCAGGTTTTTTTTTGGCAAGCTTTGCAGAAAATATTAAGAGAGTGTACTCCACCCTCAGGAGTTAGGTTGTTGCAGTATGTGGATGACTTGCTTTTATCTGGGGAACATGAAAAGGTGGTTGAGGAGGCTACCGTAAAGCTGCTTAATATTCTTCCTAAAAAAGGGCTTAGAGTGTCCAAAAAGAAAGCACAGTTGGTAGAGATAAAGGTCAAA
>NW_005063300.1:0-934 GCF_000277835.1 Geospiza fortis | reverse complement strand
CTATCTACCTATCTAAATATTTTAATAATTATGAAATATTTCTATGCATGATATTTTATTTATTTGTAAATTATGACACATCTATTGAGAGCTGGAAAACAATACTATCCATCTTTGATATAGCAAAGTTTGGTTTAGGAGCAGACATGAACTGTTATTTCCTTCTTGCTAGACATATGCTGGCTTGTTTAGATTGACTTTGAAGTGAAACCCTGCAAAGCTGGAAAATGACTGGTGGCCATCACTCTGATATCCTTAAAAGCCCTTTTTTCATTTAAATTTTTTTCATCTATGCTTGTTGGTAAATGCCTTTCTTAAGCTATGTGCTGGCAATATTGGAGGTAGAAAATAACATAATACTGCATATTTTAGATACTTGATAGTTTTCTCATGAAATTTTATGGTAGTATCTCCTGCCTAAAACTGCCTCAAAACTAAGCCAGCAGGTCAGCTACTGGGCACAACTTACTGCATAGGTGCAGCTCATGTTTGTACAGTGGAAGTGGCTTTTTGTTCTTCTGCATGTGTATGAAACACTACAAATTGAAAGGCTGCTTACAGAGGAAAGAGCCTTGTTTAGTGTAGCCTGGACTTTGGGAAGGTAGTAACTGTTAGATCAATACCCAGCAAACTGCCTAAATTATTTTTGTGACTACGCTCTCATGACTTTGGCTTGGCTTCTTTAGGAGGTTCAATTTTCATTTAGAAACGGCACAAGAAGACTCAGTGTGCTTGGTGGAGCCAGTGCTGTCACAGGACAGATGGAGCTGGAACAAATGGCACATTGATTTTGATCTCAACATAAAGCCACCTGAGCCTCCACCATGCACTACAATCTTCATACCTTCATTCACCATCTTTTCCATATAAGCCATGTTATGATCCCAGTCTAGAAGAGAGCAAAGACCAGACCCATTTCCATGGTGTCCTGGGA
>NW_005063299.1:0-934 GCF_000277835.1 Geospiza fortis | reverse complement strand
TTCTTCTTCTTCTTCCCTCACCTCTCCAGCCTGGTGCCATGTGTGGACATGCTGCCCTGGGGTGGTGGCATGTCTGTCCCTGCATCCTGCTGTGGCTCCTGATGTTTCCTGCCAGTGGCCCTGCCATGCTCTGTGCTCAGGATGACCTTGGAGCTCTGTTCAGTGAGGGGCACCTTCCCAGGTAGCCAGAGCTGGGGGGTTTTGCACTGGAGCTGGTGTCACTGGTGCCTGCAGAGTCCATGGGCATGGGGACACTTCTGGGGTCACCCAGGGCACCCAAGGCCTGGCAGAGGAGCTCTCAAAGGTCTGCCCTGGGCAGATGTGGCCCAGGCAAGGCCAGGGGTGCTGGCCATGCCCTGCTGAGCCCACGGGTCACAGCTGGCAGGGGCACAGGGCTGCTGGGGGGGCTTTCTGATCCTGTGCAAGGTCTCAGCCCAAACTGGGGGTCAGACACTGAGGGCACTGAGGAGGAGGAGGAGGAGGGAGAGGGTCAGGGCAGGAAGGGCTGGCAATGTCCCCACACTGCATCCCTGGGCTGCTGCATTCACGATCAGGCCCTCCCTGTGCTGCAGGAGGCCTTGGGGGAGAGCAAGGGCTGCAGGAGCTGGGCCATGGGGGAGCTGCAGCTGCCACAGCCGTGCCACAGAGCTGACAGGACCATGGTCACTCAGGGTCTCTGGCCAGTCTGCTCTCTTGACTGGACACAGCTCTGGACTCTGCTCTTGGAACGTCTCCAGGACTGCAGTGTTGGGGTTCCCATTGTTCTGTCACACAGCCAGGAGTGCTGGGGGTCCCCTTGTCCTGCCCCAGCCACAACAGCTCTGCCAGCTCTTGGTGGGGAGAGAACGGGTGAATCACAGAGCTGGAATTACAGAATATCCTGAGATTTATGGGACCCACCAGGAATATTGATCCAACCCCTGGCCCTGCACAG
>NW_005063298.1:0-934 GCF_000277835.1 Geospiza fortis | reverse complement strand
ATCCATCCATCCATCCAGGCAGCAGCTTCCTAGACAGGCAGTTCCAGGGACCAAGCTGGCACTGCTCACAGGAGTAAATGAATCAGAAAACAACTGCGCCTTCCAGGGAGGACAATAAAGATAAAATCAGGATTTGAGGTTGTTTGGCTTTTTGTGAACTTCAGGAGAAGGAAGGGTTCGAGGCAAACACGTTCAATCAGTGTTGGAGATCTTTCCGTGGCTGTTTTATGCAACCAAAGGTCTGTGCCTGACCAGGGGTTTCAAGGAATGAAGGATTCCTGTGGTGAAGGCTGAGTGGAAATTTAGGTCTGTTTTATGGACTTGAACATCATTTTTGTTTTTAAAACAACTGGGACAATAGCGGAGGCTCTGATGGAAGCAGCTCAGGCCTGGGCTCTTGCCAGGTCAGTGGTGGATTCTGAGTGTTTGACTCAGGGTTGAACAGCTCAGGAAATCTCATTTCGAGCTTGTTCCACAGCCCTGAGCTGCTCCCACTTAGGAATTATTTCCTGACATTCAGCTGACACTTTCCTTCAATTAGTCATTCCATTTCTCTTAACGATCCCCCTAATTGCTTTCCTTTCCTTGTTGGTGTGTGACCCTCCTTCTGTTTGCAGTGTCCTATTAGTCACTGCCTAATTTGTGCCACTTCCATTTCCCTTCGTGTCTCAGCAGATTGAGCCTTCCCATTTATTTCCATTTACTCCCAATTATTGTGTTTCTCTGGCCTTCTCCTCACTGGTGTCTCAAAGGTCTCACAGAACCTTCCAGTGCCTGCTCTGTCTCTTATCCCACTGTCAGCACAGGCTCAGTGACATCCAAAAGTGGCACTTTCCAGAATTCCAGAATCATTTCGGTTGGAAATGACCTCCCAGCCTATCAAGTCCAAGCTGTGCCCCATCCCAATCCTGTCCCCAGCCCAGAGCACCGAGTG
>NW_005063297.1:0-934 GCF_000277835.1 Geospiza fortis | reverse complement strand
GACCCAGCACTCGGCCTTGTTGAACCTTATCCAATTGGCCTCCGCCCTTGGATGAACAAACTGGTTTTGGTTGCGATGGGTCTGTGCTCAGTACATCTGTACTTGGGATTCCTCTTTCATTCCTCCTGCTCAACCCCTGCTCTCGTGACCATTTCAAGAAACAGACTGTATAGCCCTGAATGCTGAACTGTGGAACCTTGCATATTTGCCTATTTTGCTAAAAAAAGCTGCAATTCAGCAAGGTAGTATGAGGTGCATTGCTGTCAGCCCTTCACAAACCATCTGAAGAGAAAATAAGTTGAATAGAAGATTCTTGTTAAAAATATCAGTCATAACCTTGTAGGTGTGGTTGCTTTCTTATTACCCAGAGGGTCTATGCTTTTACACTACTGTTATGGGGCCAGTTTGACCTCATCTCTAGGCAGGGAAGTCAAGGTACCCTAGTTAACCTTAAATACAAATTTATATGCATTTGGAGTACCTACATACTTGAATTAGTAACACAAAATGTATGTTGGCTTTTAAGTGGCACATTTAATATGGGGTCATATTACCTAGGAACATGGGAGAAAATTCAGGCATCCTGAAATCTTCATGAGATGTGACTCAAGGAATTTAAAGTCAAGCTCTGAGTGTGGTAACAGTTCTCCTAGTTTGAAGAGGCAAACGTTTATCCCCTGCCAAAAGTACCTGAGAAACTGATTGTCATCTACCTAGACTTGTTCAAAGAAATAGACATTGTCCTGCATGCTATCCTTGTCTCTAAATTGGAGAGACACAGATTTAATGGATGGACCACCCAGTGATAAAGGAGTTGGCTTAAAGAATTGTGGTCAGTGGTTTGACGTCTAAGCAGAGAGCAGTGACAAGTGGCATTCCTCAGGGATTGGTATTAGGGAATGGCTGTAAACTGAAAGAGAATAGGTTTAAATTA
>NW_005063296.1:0-934 GCF_000277835.1 Geospiza fortis | reverse complement strand
AAAAAAAAATCATCAACTCACCTACCCACCTGCCTAGTAAGGAGATGGCTGAACTAGTGTTACTTCTGCAAGTTTAAGAAAGGATATTTATCACTGTGTGTAGAACCCTTTTTTAAATATTGGCAGACACTTAAAAAGTAGATCAGGTAAATAACCCCAAGTAGAAAAAAAAAACTTCTAAAAAAGAAAAAAGAGAATGATCTGCAAGCAATGTCACTTGATGCTTGGCTGTGACCTGTTTCCCCCAGCAGTACCTGGGGGTGAAGCCAGAACAAACATCTAAGCCATTCTTTTCTCAAGCAGTCCCCAAATCTTTGGTCCACTTCTCTGCGTGCTCAACCTGAAAATCTCAGTTCTGATCACCCAGCACAGTCAGCACTCACAGGTATCACTGATGCCAAAAAGGTGCTTCACTCCTCAAGTAAGTGCATGCCAAAGGATGGAGCACAGAGTGCCTCAAAACCAAGCATGTAGCAAAACAATGATGTCACAAGGGGATTTAACCATGTCAGGACACACTTCCTTTGAAAGAGACAGTCCAACCAAAAATTCAGTTTCCTTCTGTTCTGGTGGCTTTATTTTGCAGTCACATCAGTGATCTGCTCCACTGTGCAGGTGCCTAAATCTCAGGGACAAGGAGAGAGAGGAATCAACAGCAAGGAGTTGTAAAAGGAGCAACAGCAAGGAGTTGTTTTGCAGTTGTACACTGCAAAATTAGGCTGGTTTTACCCAAATGTGAAACTGCAGCCTGGCTGTCTTCTCCTAGCCTGAACCATCCTCTGCCTCAATGCTCCACCTGCTAAACGGGGGGGACAGATATCCCATTGTCTAACCAGGATGATTTGTGCAACTAAACTTGCAGTTTACAGTAACAATTACAGTAATGTTACAGTAATGACACTATAATGGTGGGTGTCTCAGGAAAAAAAAAAAA
>NW_005063295.1:0-934 GCF_000277835.1 Geospiza fortis | reverse complement strand
CAGGAGCAGCGCTGCCTGCCAAACTGCCGGCCTTGGAGAAGCTGCATCTTTGTTCCTCCCAAAAGGATCCAAGTGCCCTCTACCTTCTTCACAGGGAACAGGAAAGCCCTGAAGATTTGCTCTTTCAGAAAGTACTCCCAGTGTTCTCCTCTTCCCTTCTCGAGGTTTCGCTCGGCCATGCATCTTGAGGAGGCAGTGAACATCTTTAGCTCACTTAAGAAAAACACTGTGAAGCAAGTAACACCCTTTTCATTGGTTCTGTCTGCTCCTTCAGCTCCTCAAGACTTCATTTGCTTTCCTGCTCTGTATACACCTTGTAGTCATTTGGCTCAATTTGAATATGGTTATTTTTCCAACTAGCTTTAGGCTTATCAGACTTGCCTTGTGCTACATATGGCCTTTTGTCTGCATTCTTTGACTACATCTGCATTTTGACTCACCAAATTTGATTTACCAGTCTGGATACCTGTGGGAGCTCCTAAAAATGTATTGTGGTTAATTCTCACTTTTCAACTCTAGAACTGACCATCTTGCATCCATGATTTAAAGTTGTTTTTAAATCGGCTGATGTGACCAAGCACTTCCAAAAGGTCAAAACTGAACACATAGCTAAATACTATAGTGCAACAGGTACCATGACAAACATGGAACATGTGAACCATCCATCACTCAGCTGCTCTCTCAGACTAAGCCTGTAAAATACACAGATACCAGACTGCCTGATATCAGACAAGGTTTCCTGATTCCTCTATATTTCAGGGCACTGTAATAATGTTCAGTCTAAGAAGGCTCATTGACCTAGAATGCTTTAGTTTCAGCTTCAGGAAATAGAACAGAAGCCTGGAAAAGAGAAAGCTTAGGGGTAACCGAATTGTTCCTAGTTGGCCTCCCAGTTCCCAGAGGGACCCTACAAGAGAGCTGGAGAGGGACTTTC
>NW_005063294.1:0-934 GCF_000277835.1 Geospiza fortis | reverse complement strand
TTTTGCATCTTGCTGAAGCTGCTGCTTTGATTCATTTGGAAATAATTCATCACTGGAGAAATGTATGTGCATGACCCCAACCCTGTTGCATAGTTATAGAAATGTTCATCTGGGTGAAGGATTTTTGCTGACTAATTCCAAAACTACTGAATATTTAAGTACTTTTTATTGAGTACTTGACAGGGCAGAAACTATTATACATCTGTCTGTTCTTTCTGGTGAGTGCCCTTATGGCTTTGTCATTAATTTGCACTCATTCTTTGATTCATTTTGGCCAGTGAGTCTTTAATTATTCTGTAATGAAAGGTGAAACTCAATCAGTGTTCCAAGTGGCTGCATTAACCAATACACTTCTGGTGACAATAGCACATTTTATTTTGAGACTGTTTGTTTAATAATTTTCTGATTATGGACGTCAGAACAGTGTGGAGTGGAACATTTATTGAGGGAGGGGTGAGGGGGCACCATTTTGATTTGCTGAAGAGATGAAACTTGCTGACTGCATCTAAACTGCAGCATTCAGGAGCTGAAAGCATTCAGGAGCACTTCCCTGCTCCCAGGTTTAGATGTGGACCAACAGAACACCATTCTACTGTTCCTTGATTTCACTGGAAGAAAATACATGAATAAGAGTCATGTAGAGTATCTGTAGCTTTTGGGACAGAGGGAAGTCACAAGAATGGGAAACCATGAATTGTGGCAGACACCTTCAGAGGTGCATTCCCCTAGACAGCAAGAAAACATCATAACTTACTTCCACCTGACCAGAGCCTGGATGCTGTGAAACATTATTTTCACTATCTCCATGTTGAATTGTAGCAATTTTCTGGCTTTTACAGAAAGATTAATTCTGGTACAGAGTGCCTGGCATACCTCATTACCAAAGATGTGTTCTGCAGAGATCAGTTCTCTGTTCCTTGCAGATAGGAGCCAT
>NW_005063293.1:0-934 GCF_000277835.1 Geospiza fortis | reverse complement strand
AAAAAAACCATTTTCCTTCTTTTTGCCCCAGAAGGGAATATGTGCACCAACCCAGTTCCAGGAGTGGCCTTACTGTAACACATCTTCCTGCTGCCCTAACCTAGAGATAGATGCCATCTCTGCTGAGTTTGGTGCCTGGAAAATCAGCAGCTGTTGTGACAACAGTCAAACACAGCCATTAACAGAAACCAAAGCCAAGTAATTGGCAGAACAACTCAGCCCAAAAACACAACATGCACTGCAGATTCACCACTTTATCCAGTAGCAAAAGCAGGATACAAGGGAGCTGCAAGGTCAGGTGCCCCAGTGGTGAACCACAAGAGAGCCCAGGCTGCTCTCTGGAAACACCAAGCCAGGACAGCTCTCCTGTGCTCTCTCCTGCCCAAGCCCTACACACAATCCCTGAATATTTATGGCAGTTTTGCTGGAGAGGCAGCAGTTCAGCCAGCCAAATCATCCCACAAGCTTTGGTCAGCCTTTTGATCCAGCCATTGTGCAATTCCCAAACAGCAAGCTTGCCCCATCAGCAAGATTGCAGGATGGAACTGGAAGAGAAGCAGCGTAACAGCAGATTCAAGGCAGAGATGAGGGATGACAGCCTGGAAATTGTATTGGAAGCAAGCCTGAGTGCTTATGGAATGTCAGTGGTTCTTGAGACACTTATTTCCCTTGATGCAAGGCGAAGAAAGTTTAAACCGTGGCTGTCATGCAGAAAGGTCTCAATGGGGATGCACATTTCACCACAGGAACAGGCAAGTACATAGAGGAATAAAGCCCCAGAGACTCTGGTTCACCTGGTACATTTCCAAAGGCTTCTGCATGCCAAGTTCACACACGTGAATTCCCTCTGACACAAAAGCACTGTGTCCCAAATTAACAGCAGCATAAAGGGAACAACTCTTGAAGAGAAAGGGAGTGATGCATCTGCTGCCTG
>NW_005063292.1:0-934 GCF_000277835.1 Geospiza fortis | reverse complement strand
AAAAAATATAAGCCAGCCTCTGAGAGAAATGTCAGGAATTATTTGAGTGTAATATCACCAAAAGGTGAAGAAAGAATCCCATTTCTTTGACACATCCATGTCTGCAGAACTTTGTTCCACCTTCCTTTGCACATGTACCCCTTTTTCCTGGTGCTTTTCTCCCTGCGGGAATCAGAGCTGTGGATGGATCACCAGCAATCCCACAGAGGGAGGGAGCTCCCCACACCTTCCTACCATGACAGCCTAAATGGGCTCTCAGGTAAAAGGAAAATGGAAACTGTTTATGAACAACACCACCAGAGAAAAGCAAGTTCTGATAAGCTTTATATAAACCAGAGGAGTGAACTGAAATTTTAACATGAAAGGAAATTTCCCAAGAAAACTGAAACAATTCCATGAGTGGCTGGAGGGAGAAAATAGTCTGCTTAGTGGATTAAAAGACTGATAAATACTTCTGAGGAATCTGAAGATGGACAGAAGTAGATAAATGCTCAGCGCTGTTCCAAGGACTCAGTTATTTCCAAACCAGTAAATACGACAATCAGGTATTAGAGACTTCATTTGCCTGATAACTACTTTGAGTGGTTTCATAAAAACTTTTCCTGCAGCACAAAGGTATTCAGATATTGAAGCCCAAACCTCATCCCAATTCCCTTTATGTCCTGATCTGCCATCACTGAGTTTCTTCCCACTTCAAGTGGATGTAGAGGAGAGGGGAGAAAGAAACAAGGAAGAAGGATGGGCTCTTTAGCATCTCTCCACAACTCATCTTCCCACCTGCACCCTTGAATTTTTTCTTGAAATAGTGAAAACTTATTCCATTCCCCAGAGTTAAGGAATCTTTTCTTCCTTTTGTCCAAGGAGGCAGAATCTGACCTGCAAAGCACTTAATTATGGCATGTAATAATCTGCTTTTCCTGAACACAGAGACAAA
>NW_005063291.1:0-934 GCF_000277835.1 Geospiza fortis | reverse complement strand
TTTTTTTTTTACAATTTTTTCCTACTAGAAGTATATGGAAAATACCTAAAAATAGATAAAATGCACCAATAAATTTTAATTTACTCAGTAATGCTTGCTACATTGAGTAATTCTGTAAGTCATACAGAAAAAATATATGTATATGTGGTAATGTAGCAATTCAATTCTTTTAAAGAAACATTACTTTTAAGAAAATAAGCTTAAAGAAAAAAAGCTTTTGATTGTATGCAGTTAATTAAGGGTTTTCAGGATGGTCTTCACTGGATATGAAAGAAAAACATGTATGATCAACTTTTTGTAAGTCCTTCAACTTCCATAAGTCATTATTTACATGAGTTCCCATGGAAGAGTCTATAGGTAAAATCATCAAAGGATGGATGGCCATACTAACCTTTCAGTGGGTACATGAACTATCTTAGAAAATTGTATAAATTGAAGTGAATTACAATTTTGTCTTTTATATGGAAAAACAGATACCAATCTAATCTATCTGTTAGGGGTTAAGAGATGACAACTTTGTAACTTCTTCATACTTTCAGAAAAGTACATTGCTGTCTTCTACTAAAGTATCACTTAAAATCAAGTTGTTAACGTCTGCTTAGTGACCAAATGCTTCTTTCCAACTGATATCTTTTGAACTTAATTTTTAAACTCAGAAATCAATTATTTGCATAGATTCACACAGAGATCCACTTAGGCACATGCTAACATTATGTCTGAGTGTCTCAGAATGAAGGGATTACCCAAGTGCTGAGGGAAGCACACAGATGATCAGGGTGGTGAAATGCTGACAGGTTGCTCAGAGGGTTGGGGGATGTCCCATCTCTGGAGACTTTCAAGGTCAGGTCGGACAGGGCTCTGAGCAACCTGATATAGTTGGAAGATGTCCCTGCTCAGTGCAGGGGTCTGGACCAGATGACCTTTAAAGGTCCCT
>NW_005063290.1:0-934 GCF_000277835.1 Geospiza fortis | reverse complement strand
GGGGGGAAAAGTTGGTGAAAAATTGGGATTTTTATGAGGAAAACATAAGGGAAAAAAAGAATTTTTGGGGGAAAAAATTGGGAATTTTGGGGGGAAAAATTGAATTTTTTTTAGGCAAAAACTGGCAAAAAAAAGTCATTTTTTTCTTGGGAAAAAGGGATTTTTATGGAGGAAAAATGGGATTTTTGGGAAGGAAAAATGGGATTCTAATGAGGGAGAAATGGGGAAAAAATGGGATTTTTATGAGGAAAAATTGGGGAAATTTGGGATTTTTATGGGGAGAAAATTGGGGTTTTTATGGGGAAAAATTGGGATTTTTATGGGGAAAAATTGGGATTTGTATAAGGAAAACACAAAAATCCCAAACCAGACCCAAATTTTGAGGCAAAAAAGGGAATTTTAGCCCAAAAATGGGAATTTTCAGCCCAAAAAATGTGAATTTTGGGTGGAGAAAAGGTAATTTTTACCCCAAAAATCGGATTTTTGGCCCAAATAAATCAGATTTTGACCCGAAAAATGTCAATTTTGGGTGGAAAAAAGAGAATTTTGACCCCAAAAATTGGATTTTTGGGCCAAATAAATCAGATTTTGACCCCAAAAATGCCAATTTTGGGTGGAAAAAAGGGAATTTTGACCCCCAAAAAATTCGATTTTTGGGCCAAATAAATCAGATTTTGACCCAAAAAAACGTAAATTTGGGGTGGAAAGAAGGGGATTTTGACCCCCAAAAAAATTCCCAAGAAAGTCTATTTTTTGGTTGAAAAAAGGGAAATTTTGACCCCAAAAATTGGATTTTTGGCCCAAATAAATCAGATTTTGACCCGAAAAATGCCAATTTTGGGCGGAAAAAAGGGAATTTTGACCTCAAAAATTTGATTTTTGGGCCAAATCAATTCGATTTTGACCCAAAAAAATGTGAATTTTGGGTGGAAAA
>NW_005063289.1:0-934 GCF_000277835.1 Geospiza fortis | reverse complement strand
TTTGGTTTTTTGTTTGGTTGGTTGGGGCTTTTTGGTGTTGTTGTTGTGTTATTATGGTTTGGGAGTTTTTTGTTGGTGTTTTCCATCACATATCTTTATTTAGGGATGTTGATTATGTTTCTGTAAAATAACATCTTGCAGAGTATATAAGATTGTTCAGAGGGTATAATATAGAAAAAGTGATATCTCAGCAGCAGACCTGTGTTCTTTGAGAAATAAAATAAAGTAATATCCAACAGAATAGCAACCCCTTTATTTCGCTTACTGAAGGACACAATCTTTTCCTAGTCTTACTTTAGGAATCTGCCAAATCACGTTATCTCTTCCTGTACCACACTGTAGATTTACCATGATTAAAAGAGCTAAGAAATTTTATGTTACTAAAGCAATACAGCTAGTCAGAGGTTTAGTGCATATTTTGAAAGACATTTTAGTATTTTGCGGGTCTTGGTTTTTAGGTTTTACATTTCCTGTAACTCTTGTTTCTTTTGTTGGTTTGTTCTTACATGCCACACTGCACTTCCAGTTCTCTCCAGTCTTCTCTCCCACAGTCTGCCTCTCTCCCTCCTTTCTTTTTTTATCCTTCACACAAAGCCTTCAGGGTAAGGTTGATGTCTCTGCGTTGTAACTGGAGAACTTGATCAAGCAGCCAAAGTCAGATACTGAAATGGGAGAGTGACTAGGCACATTTCTCTAGGCAATATCCATGTGAAAAGCCAGCTCTTGCTGCCTTCTGCCACCCACCACCATGTCCAGAGAGGGAGCTCACTGCTCTTTGCTGCTGCCAGCCCGGTTTTCAGTTTTTCACATCAATTGCTGGCCGGCAGGTCCCAGAGAAGCACTTCTCTTTTCTATGACAAACCTGATACCTCACTGAAAGCCATGCAAGTGTTGCTGAGGATTGTTAAAAACAACAACCCCCTTCAGGTTTTTT
>NW_005063288.1:0-935 GCF_000277835.1 Geospiza fortis | reverse complement strand
GCATGGCTGAAAGGAGATTTGAAAGTTCAGAGCAATGCACTCATTTAATCTACAAACTTTTCTGAAAAACAATAAATGCAAAGCTAAAAAGCATTCACTACACTGGATTTCCCAATTTCTACTAGACTGTGCCTCAAGGGTCCATTTAATACAAAGGAATTTCAAAAATACTTGAATATACAGCCTTTTGATACCAAGTAACCTCTGTAAGCATTAAATGTTCAATATACCTACAAATATCTCTCAAAGATGATAGAAACACATGTGATGACATGACTCAGCTAGATTTACTTTAAGAAGAAACCATTTGAAGGCCTTAGATGCTCCCATCTGATAGACATGATAATGTTCACCAACCCTTGTGCCCTGGGGGGCTTAGTGGATGATTTAATAGGTATAGAAATGCTTGTGTTAGGAGAATCCTTTAATATATTTATTTTGCCTTTAGAGCTTTCTTCTGAAGAATTCTCTGTGAAGACCTCAGGAAAGGTCATATTGCTAGGAATTTTACACCTTGTACTGAGAGTTCTCCAGAGAGCTCCCTGTGCCAGCAGTGAATAAACATTCCTTAGTGCTGTTTGCTCCCACCTTCCCTCAGCAGCCTGTGAGGCAAGAGCAGAGCTCTGCTGTCCCTTGCAGGATACATGCCTTTCATTTTAATGACTGTGAGCTGAGACAAGATCTGCTTTTGTTTCCTCTCATTTCCAGCTGCCTTTTTCTTTTGTCAGAACTGACAACTTAGAGGACAATCAAAACACTTTAAGAAACCCTTTTTGACCTTACTGCCAGGAGTCTCACAAAATTAATGTTTACAGCTATTTATATGCATTGGGAAACCACTATTTCCCCTTTGAGTTTGCACCTTTCAAAATGTCTTTTTCTAGCTCTCTGGACATCACCACACTCTGAGAACTTTTCACAAGCCATGATCTTTA
>NW_005063287.1:0-935 GCF_000277835.1 Geospiza fortis | reverse complement strand
TTTTTATAATCATATGCTAAAATGAAAAATGTTTAACTGGGCAAAAAATTTTTCTTTTTGATTGAAATGTTTTTGAGGAGACATAACTACTAACATAGTTTAGTAGTAAGAAATTTGCTATTGGGAGAATTTTGTCTGTGTGGTACTTCTCAGCATGGAATGGCATGTTGAAATACTAAGAGCTGAGTTAGATGGCACTAAACCTGGCTTGTTTAAGAAGTCTCACACAAGCATTAATCTGGGTAATTAGAATTAAAATCTTGACCTTCTATTTAGCTGTAATGGTTCAAAGAGAAGTTTGGTTAGCTGTAGCTGAGCAGCTGCAGTCCTGTTCACCTTGGAACACTTTTTTTCCTGATAGGAAGGTGCTGGTTGATGGCTTTCTTAGACAGAAGTCTCTACTTTGGTAGGGGACTCCATAGGAAGCCTGCTTTGAGAACAGCCTAGATTTGAGGGTGCTGGAAAAACCTTTCTGCGTGTAGGTTTTTTCTTTGCTTACTAATGGTGTACTACTATTCAGTACACTCTAGCAGGTATTAGAGCAAGAGGTTCTGAGTATCATCTTTGTTGATTATGTTGACCCTACCTGTGCTTGCATATGATGTCTTTTGGAAAATAAAGGGATTGAGATTGGTAACTTGAGGATGAAAAAAGGGCAATGAATCACAAGTATGGTCCTGGACAAGCCAAGCCTTAGTCATACAGTGTTTATATGCTAACTAGACTACATTTTGTGACCATTGAATTCCTCTTCAATGTGCCCACTCTCTCATGCCCTGCTCCCAGTAGGCCTTACAGCTGTTTCCATAATTTTTTGGCAGCAGTGAATCATAGAAATGTAGAATAGTTTGGATTGAAAGGGGCTTTAAAGGTCATGTAGTTCAGCCCCCCTGCTATGATCAGGGACGTCTTCAACTAGATTAGGTTGCTCAGAG
>NW_005063286.1:0-935 GCF_000277835.1 Geospiza fortis | reverse complement strand
TTTTTCTTTAGGTTGAGATAAGGAAATGAATTAAAAATATTTTTACTTTCTACAATATGAATAGGGTAACGTTTCTAGCCTTTCAAAAATTAAAAACTAGTTGTAACACAAATTTTCCTGCCAGTAACTTAACTGACATGTTCTGAACTACAATTTTGTGATGATTTTTCTTATTATAAAAATAAATTAGTCTCTCTGGATGTCAATGTCTTTCAAACTCAACTTTTTAACAGGCTTAAAATATGCAAGAAGTATTTCTTTAAAGACTTTCTTTGCATAATTCGTATTCATTATTCTACAGCAAATGTTTCTTTCAAGAGAAAAAGGATGAAGAGTATGTTTAGAAATTATGACTAAGTTTAACAAATTTAAATATAGATGTGGCCAAATGTGCTCTCAAGCTTCAGGAGCTTCTGAATGTGAAATGGATTAAATTCCTGGCACATTTTCATACCCATTGAATTACTACATAACTGTTTAAATCTTGGATTTCTTTTTTTCTCAAGAAGAAAGAAAAAGCTCTTGTAGTGAAAGATTGGTTTGTAACTTCAAGTGGAGCCTGAAAATGAAATTTCTTGCTCTGTGCAGAAAAGCCCATTTTTTGTCTGAATTGTTTTACCTTCCCTTCATAATATTTCTGTTCCTTAAATCTCCTTTTTCTCAGTACTTCCATCCAGTATTTTTATATCATATTAGAAATGTACTCTTTTTTCATACATGTCCACATCTCTAGTTCTATAGAGAAGACTGTAATCACAGTTCTACAGAGATATCCTTTAATTCTACACCATTTTCTTAAAGCCTTAAACTTTTCAAGATCTTTTAATGAAGTCTTGTGCTGCTTGAGAGCCTAATGTGGAATAGCAGCTAGCAAACTCCTGGCCTGACCTGTAAGAAATGCATGGTTTGTTTTTCTTTATTTACTAAAGCTTCCA
>NW_005063285.1:0-935 GCF_000277835.1 Geospiza fortis | reverse complement strand
GCGTCGTGATATTGATCGATACGTTGTGATCTCAATAGGTGTATCGCGATATCGCGATATCTCGTGCCCGGTACCTGCGCGCCGGGCCCCGGCTCCTGCTCTCCGTAGGGGTCGTAGTTGGGGCGGCGCCGGCGCAGCTCCTGCTCCTCCTGAGCCCGCGCGGCCGCGGCCAGAGCCACCTGCTCCAGCACGTCCTCGCCGCCCTCCAGGACACCTGGGGACAGGGGACAGCCGGGGGACAGGGACACGGACAGGGGACAGGGAGGGGACATGGGGACAGCCAGGGGACAGGGACACAGCCGGGGGACAGGGTCAGGGACAGGGGACAGGGAGGGGACATGGGGACAGGGACAGGGGACACAGCCAGGGACAGGGACACAGCCAGGGGACATGGGGACAGGGTCAGGGACAGGGACACGGACAGGGGACAGCACCAGGGACAGGGACACAGACAGGGGACACAGCCAGGGGACATGGGGACAGGGAGGGGACATGGGGACATGGGGACAGCCAGGGGACACAGACAGGGGATAGAGGGGACAGGGACACAGCCAGGAGACATGGGGACAGACAAGGGACATGGGGACAGCCAGGGGACAGGGACACAGACAGGGGACAACACCAGGGACAGGTGACACAGGGACAGGGGACACAGGGACAGTGAGGGGACAGGGGACAGCACAGGAACACATCCAGGGGACACAGGGAGGTGACAGAGAAGGGACAAAAGGGACAGTGAGAGGACACCTTGCACAAGGACAAGCCACCCCACGCTCCACGTACCCTTCCCACGGCCCTTGGGGACAGTCCTGTCCCAGCCATGTCCCCACTGAGTGCTGTCCCTAGGCCACCACAATGGCCCCGATGTCCCCAATGTCCCTTGTCCTTCAGGGTCAGCACCAGGCTCCGTCCCTGTGCCACCCCAATGTCCCCAA
>NW_005063284.1:0-935 GCF_000277835.1 Geospiza fortis | reverse complement strand
GAGGAATCTCAGCTCTGGCACCTGGAATCCCTCTTCCCTCTCCTTCTTCACTGACCTTGGTGTCTGCATAGTTTTTCTTCTCACATGTTCTCACTCCTCTCTTCTCTGGCCAAAATTAAAATTGCTCAACAAATTTTGTTTTCTTTCTTCTAAATATGTTATCACAGAGGCATTACCACCATTTCTAATTGGCCCAGCCTTGCCCAGCAGCATGTCCATCTTTGGAAACATCAGGGATTGGCTCTGCAGGACATGGATAGAAGAAGCTTCTAGCAGCTTCTTACAGAAGCTGCTCCTGTAGCCCCACTGATACCAAAAACCAGACTATGCAAACCCAATACATCTCTAGATGAACTACAACCTCCATAACAATTATTTCAAGAATAAAATCTTAGATTTAGGTATTAGCCATAAGACCATCGCCTCTTGTTCTTCAGTTAAGTGCTGTTCAAGTTCATTACTCAGAGCTATAATTTGCATTCCTTTTAAAATAGGCCTAATTAGTTGCTATTCTCTATGTTATTTATCAAATTCCCCCCCTTTGTTTTCTTGAGACTGTGTCTCTTTTTAGACAAGTCTCAATACTCCATTTTCCAGCACAAAGTGTTATAGAATGATGACTTAAGTTTTAGCTTTCAAATTTTCCAGATTCTGTACTGCATTAGTATATAACTCTGAACTTCATAGAATATGTTAGCAACTATTCTTCACAGTTTAGTTAGACAAAACAATCCTTTTCCAGCCTGAGAACCAAGGACACCGTTACAGCTTAAGGCCCCAAAAGTATAAACAACGGCAAATTGAAGACAACAGTCTGGGAGGATGTGACTTCATAACCTGAAGCTGTAATTGGACAATTAAACCCAATATGTAAATGGACCAAAACTTGTGTGAAAACTTGTGACTCGGCATCCATCTTGGGTGTAGCCTTGGCC
>NW_005063283.1:0-935 GCF_000277835.1 Geospiza fortis | reverse complement strand
AAAAAAAGTTACCTCCTCTTTTCAAGCTTTCTTCCTAAGTCTGTTTTCCAAATATGAATTTTAATCATTATTTAAAGATAATTTAAACTGCTGAACAGGCGTAAGATTTAAACAAAGAGACCAAATAAAGGGCAAGATTGTTAAATATTGCTTAACACATTAGCAGTATGAATATTGCGTGCATTTATTAGTTGTACACAGTCAAGAAAATATTATTGAACCTGAACACGTCCACATTTAAACTTTTGAATACATCATTTAACTCAGAAGGATTTCTCATCTTTTAAGGTACTCAAGAATCTCTGTCATAAAGTAAAGGCTATACGGAACCTTCATAACCGCCTTAGAAATCTGGAGATGATGGGGAAGATTTCACCACACACCTCTGTCCATTACACTCAACACCAGTAAGAGAGCTTTTCTTACATGCACAGGTTCTACCTCCAGTATGGAAACTCTTCCCCCTCAACTCCACTGTGCACTTTAATCAGCAACAAGCTTCAGAACTGGCTGCACTTTTTTTTGTTAATACAAATCAGATCATAACTGAGGAAAAGTAGCTGTAGTTAATCAGTGTGGTTTCATGCCACACTTCCCACAAGTGTTCAGCTCTTCCTAAAAGCATGCCTCAAGGATCAGTGATGTCTCTGTCCATGCCAAGGCAGTAGGGCAGAGCACCATGGCAAGAGGGAGCACACTTGGAAACTGACAGAGGTGATTGGAAATTTACCTCCATTCCAGGCTCAGTTTCTGCAGCTTACCAGGTAAACCAAGTCCAGGAGACCCAGACTGTCTGCAGGATAACTCATTACTTCCTGTTTTCCTTCAAGAACTGAAACAACTGAGCTTAGATTTCCCATCTCTGGATAGTAGTTGGAGATGGGGATGGCTCAAAAGAGGCAAATTTATATGGTCTAGGGTATTTTGGAAAAAAA
>NW_005063282.1:0-935 GCF_000277835.1 Geospiza fortis | reverse complement strand
ACCAGCAGTCCTGGTTAATTGGACAAGTCCCAGCAAGACATTTCAGAATAAACATATAAGGCACTATTCCCTATAATATAGTAATGACAGCTATACACTTTTTCCCTTGCTGCCTTCAGCTGAATTGCTCTTGGCCAGCCCCATCAAGGAAGAGGATGACCAAGCTCCCCAGGCCTGAGCATACAGACCTATATGCCCATGATCAAATCTTTCAGTGGTATGAATGCAGTAAGCTACTTAGGTTGTTCATGACCCCGTTTTAGATATCACTGTCAGTTTCTTCAGTAGTTCTATTGTGATGGAACTCTTGGCCAGTATTTTTGGTCCTCACATGTGAACAGAAAAGCAGAATAGAAACAGATCTTTTGTTACCAAGAACTGATCTTCTGTTCTTTAGTTACTCAAATTTAGGGCCACTCCAATTTTGCTTAGCTCTTGGCCCCAGCCTGGGGATGGTGAAAGAACAAATGAGACAAGGAATAGGAGTGACCCAGGTGATCCAGGATAATGGCTGAAGTTCCCTTTCTCTCAGGTTTTGTAGGAGGAGAAACTAATCTCTTTAACTGGATGCTTCTTCCTCCACTAAGGTAGTCAGTGTCTGAGGTATCCCCAGAGTGCCTCCATCTGCTTCATTTGGGATGTGAATTCTTTTCCACTAAATTTAGTTGCCCAAATCTCAGTATATAATGTTCATTTCTCTGTGTTTCTACCTATCTCTTACACAATATATCAGATGTGTAATAAGTATTTCTGGAGTGTGAGACAGGGTCATAAAATGAGATGGATCATGATCTGGAGATATTTCTCTCTTGCTTCATTAACTGTAGAAGATAAGATGATGAATCTATCTATCATTGAATGTACATAGAATTTACAGGAAATAATGTATGCCCCTATTACATTAAGTTCCACTTTGCCTAGTTCTTTCTGGAAAT
>NW_005063281.1:0-935 GCF_000277835.1 Geospiza fortis | reverse complement strand
AAGTGATTGGCGTTTTTCACATTGGAAGAACAGTGTCCCCTGCCTCATTTCTCAGGGTATGTGTTTTAGAGTGGAAGTAGTCCTGAATTCAACTGTTGCATGAATCTGCCTACTTGGCACACACTACCCTCCTCCTTCTGAGCTGCTCCCCTCAGCATCGATTTTCACCCCAAGAGACATCCTGAGCCCTGTGGGGAAGTTAAAAAACACCTTCTATGCTCTGCAGCCTCCAGGCACGGTAGGGAAACAGCCACAAGATTTTTATACAACCTTGGGATGCCAGGACACAGCACCAGGCCTTTCATGGAGAGCTCTGGCAGCCTCACAAGCAGCAGAGGGGTGGTTGAGAAGACACAAGGACATGGAGAATGCTTAGGGGTTGATCTGAACTACATCTCTCTCCCCCAGCAGCATTTTGCCGCCAGTCCTTTGGAGTCCATCTTTCCTACAGGGATGTGCCCAGCTAAAAAGGGTCACCCTCAGTGCTGGACATGGTGGGTGGCCAAAAGCAAAAGATATCTGGGAGTTGAACCCAGGACCTCCTACACCCACAGCAAAAATCACACCTCTTGACCAATGAGCCAAGATGCACCTCTTTTGTCCCCCACTCTACATCTCCCAGACCCTGTTGGGGGTTCAGGGGTAGCCAGGGCTCTGTGCGGCCTCACCCACTGTGGGAGCAGGGAGGTGCCTCTTGCTGTAGCCACGAGATGCCAGCTGCAGCACGTGTGAGTCGCAGCCGCTCTTTGCTCCGTCAGTGGCGCTCCCCGGCCCTTGCAGCAGTTGGAATGGGCGGTGGTTTTTGCGGCACGTTTTGCTGTGGGGCACGGTGCAAAGGGGATGCGGTGTGAGCGGTGTTTGCGCTGAGTGTGAGGAATGGGCGTGTGTGTGTGGCAGGGCTGTGGGTGCGTGGGGGGCGGTGCGGTGGCGGGGTC
>NW_005063280.1:0-935 GCF_000277835.1 Geospiza fortis | reverse complement strand
ACCAAGAGCTATGGTTTGGGTATAGTGGCAAACTTGATTCTAAAATCAGAGCAATTTCTGATGCCTGAATGAAGAGTCAAGAAAATCTGGGTGAGCCTGACTCACTCTTAAGTAAAAGTGGTCTGCTTCATGTCTGCTGTTGCAAATCACTTAAAATTCAGTGGTTGTCCAGAGCTAGTTCAAACTGAGACAAAAAGCACTCTATTCAGTTTTGTATTGATAACTCTCACCATACTACACTATTAAGGCATTACACTGTTACTACTACCCTATTAGGGTATCCTTTAATTGGACCACAATTTCCTGTTACCATGGAGAGCATCCTGGCACAGAGGAGCTCAGAATAAAGTTGAATGCTTTTTAGCATTTTAAATAGATAGCCTCAGTTTTAGACTCTGTGGTTAAAATATTGCATAATCTACTCTGGTTCATTTCTAGAGTGCAGACAGCCACACACTAGAGCTTGTAAGACAGTAAAGGCTGAGAATAGGACGTTAAAGGATGATCAAGGCTTTTGCCCAAGAGAAAAATGCGTGTGACAAAGGCAGAGCATCTTACCTGGCTGCTTCTTACACTTAACAAAGCAAACAACATCCCCAGAACGTGATCTATCCCACCCCTAGAGAGAGATCCCAACACTCAGTGACCCTTAACCAATTAACTATGGAATATGATATATATTCCAACTCTAACTATGGAATATGCCATATATTAATTATTAGCTATTAATTAACTTAGAGAGGGACAGGGGCTCATTGGGGACCTTATTGCTTTCTAAAAACTTCTTAAAAAGGGGTTGTAACAAAGGTTGTAACAAAGTGGAGGTCAGTATCTTCTGCATGGTAACAAGAGATAGGACAAGGGGAAATGGCCTTAAGTTGTGCTGGGGAGGTTTATGTTGAATATGAGGAAAAATTTTTTCACTGAAAGGGTGA
>NW_005063279.1:0-935 GCF_000277835.1 Geospiza fortis | reverse complement strand
AAAAAAAAAAACAACCAAAGAGAGAAAACATGGAAATAATCCTTCATAGTCAAAATCATCAAAAATTATATAAAGGAAACCTGTGAAAGGAAAAAGCGAAAATGTTCCATCCATTTGATGGCAGTAAATATGAGAAACAGGACTTCATCAGTATGATCCTTAGAGTAAATAGAACCACTTATCAGTCGCCAGTCTGGCAACAGATGTGTTGCCAGTCTGCCTGCGTCTAACTGAAATGTGAAGTCAGAACCTAGGAAAGGTTTCAAGATCTAAATGAGAAACTTTTTTGTTTTACGAGAAAGCAAATCTTGCATAACAATCAGCTTGTCATTTCAGGATCTACAGTCCTTTATAGAAAATGGGAATGGGAGAAAGGAGGATGAGAAAAGGAGGAACAGATGGCTTGGAGACACAGAAGTTTGACTTGGTGATTCAATAATGAGAAACCTTACAAAACACAGGATTTTTAGAAGCCTGTTTCTTATTGTCTATTACTTCTAAATAGTGCAAGTGGGTGTTTACCATTACACGTATTTTAAGATGGTAGGTCTCTCCAGGCCTCAAGTATTGAAGCAAAAAGCAAAGTATTCCATCCAAAGTTACATTTAATACACACACTGTTAGGATGGAACTTGAAGTGTGATAGTCACAACAAGAGAACCACATTGCTCTGACATCATCCCAAACATTTACAAGACCTGGACAGATGTGGTACAGGTGCTTTATCAGACCAGTGCTCTTGCATGCTCTCACCCCATGTAACTAACAAAGTTGATGTTTGCCTTTTTCTTCTCATGCAACTCTTATATAATCAGTTCAAGCTGAGCAGGTCTCATTACCCAAGTGTTAGTTTCAGAGAGGCTTTATCCATTCACAAAATATAGGTATATGTACGTGTATATGTATCAATACATACATATATACATATATATACA
>NW_005063278.1:0-935 GCF_000277835.1 Geospiza fortis | reverse complement strand
TGTTCTTACCCATTAGAGCATGTGGCAGAGATTTTCATGTTTGCTGCTTTCCAGTTGCAAGTTGGCTTGAAAGGAATATGTCCTCTAAGCAACTAAGTTAATGCATTCCTCTTAGACACAGGCAGTCTATAAATAATCCTTAAAATAAACAAACTTTGCTGTCTGTATCAATAGTACAATTTTAATCTATTTAAAAATTGTTTTAGATGAAACTGAGTTACCATCAAGTGTAGCTTATCTTACATTCAGAATAGAGTGAGAGGTAGACTGCAAGTTAATTCCTGTGCACTTTCATGGTATCTAGATTGTAAGCTCTAAAATACATTCTGCAGGGCCTCAGCCCTTTTAAAGCTGGGCTCTTGTGACAGTTGATCATTTCACTCATGTCAAGTAGTACTAAGTTTCTAGTGTTATGTTTTGTAGTCTTGAATTTTCTATTGAATATTTTTGGTGTTTACAATCATGCATTTCAAAGGTTGCTCAAAGCAGTCTGCAAGTTGAATTCAAAACACTGAAAAGAGAATTTTGGTGTTCAGGATGTTGCAGTGTCCGCAGTGAAGCACTGCAGTGCACAGTTGTGGTGGCAGAACTCACAGGAGCACTGGTGTGAGCAAGTGCTGAAGAGCACTGGATTCACATCTTAGTGTGCTAATCAGATCTCACTGTGGGCTGGTGAGCTGTAAAAAACATGGACATTTCAAATGTTGGTCTAATTCTGTTGGTCAGAAATTGTATTCTGAATCCCTTGTTCTCTTTTAAGTAGAAAGTGGCTTATGTGAAGAAAGGCAGCTTAGGGTGGCACTTGTGCCGTAGCTGAGGGGACATGTGCTGCAGGAAGTGGCAGTGTGCTGGCACCTGAGCTGATCTTGCTCATCAGCCTCAAGGCCTTAGGAGCAGGAAACATGCACATGGCATCCCCATTTCTTTATTAATTT
>NW_005063277.1:0-936 GCF_000277835.1 Geospiza fortis | reverse complement strand
TATTGATACATTTTATATACCATAAGTATTGTCTAGCACTAGTAATTAAGCAAAGCATAATGCTGCAGTAGGGAGTTCATCTCTTAAAGCATTTCTGTGTATGTCATCAGCAAAGATGCAGAAGTTTTGTACTTTGTTCAAACATCCAATCCTAGCAGGCATGTTTAACACTTTAGAATTTCTGATAGACAAATGTAAAAGCTGAGCTTTATATGAACACTCCATAAAAGTAGGTGTGTGTTAATACAGGCTTATTTCACTCAGAGTTAATTGTATGCATTTGTCCATCTACAGTGCAGAAGCTAATTCTTTTAAGGATTTTGAGCAGCAGTACTTGTTTGATAGCAGCAGTTGTAACAGTGTTGGGAAAGGCAGAATAGTGCTGGTTCTGCAGGTGACAGGCAAGCTCCATCCAAAACATTCACCTTCCCAGCTCTCAGCTGGCTTCTCCAAACTGGAAGAAATTAAGAAACCTTGGAAGATTGCACTTGCTGAAGTTCTAATCAGGCTCTTCAAGCTCAGTATTTCCCATCCCCTTGTTCTACTGAATTAAGTATCAGGTTATATCCTGGTTATATCCAATAGCAGAATAGAGTTTAGCAGTGCTCATAACCTCCTCTGAGCAGTGAGCTATAGGACACATTTTCCTATCACTTTATTCTATGTTTGGTGTTTAAGTGTTGAGGCTGAGAGTCAAACCTGTTGTGGTTTCCAAATACTAAGATATGTATAGTTGGGTGATAATTTTGGCTTTCCTTACAGTCTTCATTCAGACCTGTTTTGGTTAATTGGCACTTTCACTCTCTTGCTCTACCTGTTTACTCCTGACACTAAGCTCATGCAGGTTTGGGGAGTTTTGTGGTTATTGTGTGGGATGGTTTTGTTGTGGGGTTTTGGTTTTCGTGGAGGTTTGGTTTGTGTTTGTTTGGGGTTTTT
>NW_005063276.1:0-936 GCF_000277835.1 Geospiza fortis | reverse complement strand
CACTTTGATCACTGGCAGAAAATAGAGGTATAATTACAGGTTAATTATTATTGCTCTTTTCATCTCCAGTGGATGGGAAGAGAGTGTCTTGTCTGCATGAGTCTTCCCTGACACACAATAATTTGAAAATTATTCAGAAACCTGCATCAGTCATATCTTACTAAATCAATAGCCTGTAAGTTCATTCACAGCCACCACTTTGTTTTGGGGCTTGATTTTATTCAAGTGTCTTTTTACGTCCAGGTAAACTAACATGGATTTTCCTTGGATTGTTTCCCCTCTTTTCTATTACTTTGCATGCCAGGAAGACTAGGTGCTTTTTCCACAGAAACACCATCCCTGACAGGTTTTTTATCTCTTACTAAACTGCATTTTTTACTTGCTGGCCGTTTAAGACATCTCTTTTCTTCAGAGCTGTGTCTTTCTTCTTTAGACTGCGCAGATTGCAAACAATGCACAGTTGAAAGGGAATGTCTATTCCTTTGATTCTGTCCTTGTCACAGAAGGACCTGGAAACAGGAATCAGTCAAGAAAACAACCTAGCCATGCATGTTCATCTCCACACCCTTGTTTCCTTCTTTCAGCTACCTTGTGGGTGAGGAACTCTGGATGGTTATGGAATACATGGATGGAGGCGCCCTGAGTGATATCATCCGCAAGACCTACCTGTCTGAAGACGAGACAGCAGCCATCAGTCGGGAGGTCAGCAATCCCATCTGTGTTTCCAAGGGCTTGGGCAGGATTGTCTGGGAAACAGGGGCTCACACCTGGAGTCATTTCCTGTGCCAAGCTTGGTTTCTGTGTGGCTGGTATGCTATGGGCAAGCAAAAGCATCTCAAGTGAAATGCCTGCCAGTGCTCCTACACTCACTCTACTCAGTGCCAGTACTCTTATCTCCTACTGCTGTATTCTCGCTCTGCCTCATGTATTTGTATT
>NW_005063275.1:0-936 GCF_000277835.1 Geospiza fortis | reverse complement strand
CTTGAGTGTTTCTCAGAGGCAGTCATTGCACCCTGACTGTGGCTTTAGAAAGCCCTTCCACATGGTATTTTAATTTTTTGCCTTCTACAGAATTATAAGTGAATAATTCAAGGCATCAAGCTCTTAAGTTACTTACAACTGCAAATATCTTATTGCATCCTACATGCACGTTATCCTGAGCTACTGTTGACTGAGGTGACTGAATCTCAACACGAAACTAAACACACTGACTGTGACTCAAACTGTGTGGATGCAAACCTGCACTCAGGCACAAGCTTTAGATAAGCTTCAGAGAGTGAAGATAGGGAGAAATCTTCTACCCATTCCATCCTGAATGAGGATTCTTGCTCATATATCTACCTGGAACATAAATTCAACAGCTTCACAATGTACAGTGTGACCATGGCCATATTTTTGTCCTCTCTGCACATATATCTGTCCTTACAGTTTGTGTCAGAACTGCAACTTCGTGAGGTTCTTTGAGAGGAGATTTTTTTAAGTAATTTTGAAGCTGAAACATTTCATAAGTCATATAAACTAAAAGCAAGAAATACAATATACTTCAGGAAGTAATAATTAATTTCAGAGATCTAGAAACAGAGCAAGGATTTTTACAATTGGCAAGCAAGGAAAAGATGTTCCTATCTCAACAGTGGGAATCAATTGTAAATTTTCTGGATACAAAGGAAAGTCAAAAGTCAAAAGTCCATTCAGGGAGATGATGCAAATATGTACCTGAAAAGAAAGGTTTTCTTATTTCAAAGTAGATTTCTGGATACAGAGAGAACAAGCAATGGAAAACCTACTGGTTGTTTAATTATGAAACTGAGAAATTAATGGAGATCACAGATTTTGCACAGTAAGGCAAGATAGGTATCTGATTAAGCACACTTGGATTTGAATTAATGGCTGGAAACAAGACAGAAGCAAAAAAAA
>NW_005063274.1:0-936 GCF_000277835.1 Geospiza fortis | reverse complement strand
ATATGAAAGCTAAAACTTAAGGCATGAGTCTTGTCAAGATGGTGCTGGCTTTCCCACTGCCATGGGCTAGCTCGAGGCTGATATTGCTGGCTGGCCTGCAGGAGACTGGGGGTAGGCAGCTCTCTGGTTGTGGGGCAGCTGGCAGTATTGACGTGCTGCCTGGGTAAAAACATCTGCTTCCTCCCTCTTAATTTCTGATGGTTTGTGGACTTGCTTGCTCAAGTTGTAATGGAAGTGATCTAAATGTGTTGATTAAAAGGTGACACTGCTGAGGTATCCCACTTAAAGAGGTGGATGCTCAGGGTGAGCCCCACACTGAGCTTCCTGTGTTGTTGTTACCATGGTAGATAGGTTTTTAGTTGTAGATGGTGGTTATGCTTTAATCTTCCTTCTGACACAATTGGTATAGCTAAAAGTAGTTAAAATTCTTAAAACTCACACCACTTACTATTGCAGCATTTGATTTTTTTTTCTGTGCAGCAAATCTACACTATTAAACACTCTGTACATGAAACTTAATTTTTAATTTTGTTTAAGGATTCTGTATCCCAGCATACAGCTAGTCAGAAGGTCAGGTCATTACATTTCGTTTTGTATCACCCACATATTTAAATAGTTTTGGTTTGCTGATATGTACTATAACTGGGGATGAAGTAATTTTACCAAATGTCCAGAATTCTGTGACTCCAAAAGTGATGTACTTAAGGGACTTCAAAGTGTTTATAGTCAATTAAGATTGATTTTTAGATATGAAGTAGAAACTTAAAATTCACAGAAACCCTAAGATTAGTTTTCGTATTTAATTGTGGATGAGATTGAGTTGCTTAAAGTAGTAACATTGTTTTAAAACATTGTGTTGTAAATGGATGACTATTCTGACTGCTTTGTCTAAGGTGTGATTTTTATCCTTTTGGATTAGTTTTGTTGGTTTTTTTT
>NW_005063273.1:0-936 GCF_000277835.1 Geospiza fortis | reverse complement strand
TGAGACAAACATTTCTGATGAAAACCTTCTCATAGTAACTTGTCTTTCCTGGTATTTTGATATATAAGGAAGAAATTTCAGACTTAGTGGAAGGGAAGTGTTCCAGGCTTTCCACCACTGTTTGTTAAAAACAGAAGAATCCACACTTTGATTGAATCCTGAGGCTGGGACTAGAAATGTTTACTAAACTGTCTCAGATGAGAATTTTATCCTAACTAGTTTGCAAGTTTTGCATCAAAGAACATCTGCTAAAGGCAGCATAAAGCATTCATGGCATGATCAGGGAGAATGACAAACACGCTGGTAATTCATCACTGACAGAGTGGTCACGGCTCTAGTCCTACACTCTCACCACATTTCCAAAAGGAAGCAGGTGGATGTAAACCAGTAAAGAGTCTGCAAATAAATCCTGGGAGGGATAACATGCACTGACTGTCCAGCCCTCAAGCTACCAAGTTACCCTGGATAACATCATGGCAATGGTTCTGCAGGAGGACTTGAGACAACTTTAAACAACGATGGATAAGTCCACCTGCTCACTCTCCAAGAGACTCCCTCCACATATGCAACCTGCCAGCAGATTTAACAATCTAAAAGTAAACCTGACTCGTGGCTCTGGTGTTGGTGAAAGCACCAAGGCAGTCCATCCCTTTGCTGTCATCAGCAAACAGTAAGACACAAAAGAAGAAATGCTACCTGACTGTGCAGGCCCTTCAGGATGGTGTTCTCGCTCTCAAAACCCTTAGGAAAAGACAATAATCTGACATGCAAGCACTCAACACTTCACATTAAGAGCCTACCTAAAGATTATTTTAGTCAAAGGTGATTTTTGCCCTCTTTCCTACTGGTAAAATGTCAAGCACACCTGCTCTGCTCCCAGAAAGTGATGAGCAGGAGTGTGTAAGAGAGAGAGAGAGAGAATGAGAGAAAGAGAGA
>NW_005063272.1:0-936 GCF_000277835.1 Geospiza fortis | reverse complement strand
GGCCTCCCTCAGCACCAGGGCCGGGTGAGAGAGGAGGATCCCGGCCTCGCTCAGCGCTGACCTCCAGCCCCAGCGCGGTGCGGAGCCTTGCGGGGATGTGTGACCAGTGCCCAGCACGGGCACTGCGACATCCCCATCTCAGTAGTTAGAGACACCCCGTCCTCAGTCATAGCATTCCCCGACACCTTTTCCACAAGAAGTTGAAGTTTCCCTTGGCGTTCCCTTTCTCAAAGTTGAAGTATTTTAGGCATAAGTTTCTTACCCCGTAGTCTTCTAGTCACCCTGTATTGTAGATTTTGTGAGTAGTCAAGTTAAGTTCAAGTAGTCAAGAATAAAGTTCACGTTTTCTACGCAGTGCTGTGTCCTTTCCTTGACATTCCATCTGAGAGGGGACCCGGCGAGTGCTGGGTTTGCACGGGAGCTCCAGCCTGCCTGGAATGGAGAGCCTGAGTGCCCCAGCAGGGGCTGCACGAGTATGGAGGGCAGCTGCAGAGAAGATGGCGGGCAATGTTCTCCTGCCTCCTCCTTCCAAGGAAGCTTGGAGTCTGTCCCTGTCTGCACTGTGCCAGGGGGAGGGCCCTAAAGGCCCTGGGAGGTCTGGGTGGCCCCAGAAGGTGCTTGCAGGACCCTGGGAAGGAGCAGGATCATCCCTGGAATGCTGTGAGAGGTACCCAGAGCAGCCCACCCTGGGGCCCAGGCAAGGGCTGAGTTCAGGCAGGCAAAGACATCCAGGGGCTGCTGGGCTATGGCAGCCATCAGTCCAGTGAGGCCCAGTCCTGTTTCCTGTCTTTCTGGGGGTTTTGTATTTATCTGTATTTAGTTCTTTCTATTTATCCTGTTGACCCTGAAAATGGGATTAGATTTCATTTTCCTACAAAACAAAACCTTAGTTATTTTATTTCTAGGAATCAACCATGTGTACTCTCAGCTTAAATG
>NW_005063271.1:0-936 GCF_000277835.1 Geospiza fortis | reverse complement strand
TCAAAAATCCACACTTTCCCCTCAAAAATCCACATTTTCCCCTCAAAACTTCCTTTTTTCCCTCAAAACTCCCCAAAATCCCAACTTTCCCCTCACGAACCCCAAATCCTGACTTTAAACCAAATTCCGCTTTTCCCCTCATAAACTTCCCCAAAAATCCCTTTTTCCCTTCAAAAATCCCCTTTTTCCCCTCAAAAATCCCCAAAATCCCAACTTTCCCCCAAATCCTGATTTTAACCCAAATTCTGCTTTTCCCCTCATAAACTTCCCCAAAAATTCCCATTTTCCCCTCAAAACTTCGTTTTTTCCCTCAAAACTCCCCAAAATCCCAACTTTCCCCTCACGAACCCCAAATCCTGATTTTTACCTCAAATTCCGGTTTTCCCCTCACAAACCCCCTTAAAATCCCCATTTTCCCCTCAAAATTTCCCATTTTCCCCTCAAAAATACCCTTTTTCCCCTCAAAATTCCTTCTTTCCCCTCAAAAATCCCCATTTTCTCCTCAAAAAATCCCTTTTTCCCCTCAAAACTCCCTGAACTCCGAACTTCCCCCTCACGAACCCCAAAATCCATTTTCCCCTCAAAAACTTCCCCAAAAATTCCCATTTTCTCCTCAAAAATCCCTTTTTCCCCTCAAAACTCCTCAAACTCCCAACTTTCCCCTCACAAACCCCAAAATCCCCATTTTTAACCTCAAATCCCATTTTTTCCCCTCACGACCCCCCAAACATCTCTTTTCACCCCCAAACCTTCATTTTTCCCTCCCGCGCCTCAAAATTTTCTTACTTTTCACCCCAAATCCCACTTTTTTCCCTCAGAACCCCTTTTTCCTCTCACAACTCCGCCGATCTCAACTTTTTACCCCCAATTTCCCCTCAAAAAAAAATTTCCCAATTTCCCCCGAAACTTTTTTTTAACCGAAACTTTCTTTTTCAC
>NW_005063270.1:0-936 GCF_000277835.1 Geospiza fortis | reverse complement strand
AAAACAAAACAAAACAAAAAAACAGGAAAACCAAGCCCAAAATAGAGAACAACCAGCTACAGTCACAGCTATCTACAGAAACATCTGTTTCTTCTTGTCAGACTGATCAGAACCTGGTGAATAAAAAAGTGGAAGAACAATGGGTATGAAGTAGTTGTCAGTAAGCTGACACTCTGCTGAAAGTCTGTTATTTTCTATGATGATCCTACTTTTTATGCCCTTGTCTTTAATGCCCCTCACAGATACTGAGAAGAATCAAGAAATTACAATTTAATAAGCGAAGGATCTCTTACATTTAAGGTGCTGCATTTCAGCCTAAATATTGAGATTGTTCACACAACATTCAAATATTGTATGAAGTATTATTTTGCTGTTGCTGATGATTAATAATGAGAGAAATGTTTTCAAAGATACATGACTTTTTTCAATATCTCTGTTTTTAATGTATTAATCTTGGACTCAGTACTCAGACAGTGATAAGAAAGCAAAACATTTATCTACATTACAAATATGACAATGTAATCAGCAAACTTTGAAAAAAACACATCACTACATGTAAAGAACTACTTTAAATAGTCTCTAATTTTTTCTTCATAAAATCTTAGATTTATAGGATGGTTTAGATTGGGAAGAGACCTTGAAAGGTCATCTAGTCCAACCCACCTTTGATGAGCAGGGGCATTTTTCATTAGATTACTCAAAACACCATCTCATTCATCTTGAACACTTCTAGGGATGAGGCATTCACAACCTGTGTCAGTGTCTTCACCATCGTCTTGATAAAAAATATCTTCTGACCTAAACATTCCACCTTTGGTTTTAAAACTGCCACCCTTTGTTCTGTCACTACAGACCCTTGCAAAAAGTCTTTCTCATAAGCCTCCCATGTATATTTAAAGACTTCAATATGGTCTTCCCAGAGCCTTCTCTTCTCCA
>NW_005063269.1:0-936 GCF_000277835.1 Geospiza fortis | reverse complement strand
GGAATAAAACCTTGCAAAAGAGCCTTTATTGCCTCTACCACTGAGTCAGCTGTGGTGAGTATTGAGTGGAGGTTTGACTGCATTGCCTGAATGTTAACTCAGCCTGCCTTTCGACAGGAGAGGCTTTGTTGGGGCAAAAGACAAGGAGGACGCGCAGCAGCACTTACCACTTTAACAACCACATTTTTAGGCTTTCTCACCAGCTGTGACAAGAAGTTGTCCTCCACACACTCTAAGAACCTCCTGGACTGCCTCTTCTCTGCTGTGTTGAGTTCCCAGAAGATGTCTGGTAAGTTAAAGTCACCTACAAAAACAAGGGCTGGTGATCTTGAAACATCCTCCAGCTGCTTGTAGAATAAGTTATCCACCTCTTCTTCCTGGTTGGGTGGTCTATAACTCCCACCAGGATGTCAGCCTTATTAGCCTTCCCCCTGATTCTTACCCATAGGCACTCGACTTTATCGTCATTAGTTTCAATTTCCATGGTATCAAGAGTTTCCCTAATATAAAGAGAAACCCCTCCACCTCTTCTCCCTGTCCTGTCTCTTCTGAAGATCTTGTAGCCATCCATTGCAGGGCTCCAGTTATGCGAGTCACCCCACCATGTTTCTGTGATGGTGACTATGTCATAGCTTTGCTGTTATACCATGGCTTCCAGCTCCTCTTGTTTGTTACCCATGCTGCATGCATTAGTATACATGCACTTCAGCTGGGCTGCTGATTTTGCCCCTGACTGGCTTGCCACCCTTGGACTTGTTTCTGGAGGGCTTAGTTGCATTCCCTTCCCCCTTCAAACCTACTTTAAAACCCTCTCAATGAGTTCTGCCAGTTTATGGGCTAAAATCCTTTTGCCCTTAACAGAGAAATGGAGCCCGTCTGGCTCCAGCAGGCCAGGTGCCATGAAAGTTACCTCATGATCAAAGAACCCAAAATTCT
>NW_005063268.1:0-936 GCF_000277835.1 Geospiza fortis | reverse complement strand
TGTGTGTGTATATACATATATATATATCTATATGTATATATATATATTTAAAAAATACGTTTGCATGCATATGTGGGCATGGAAATGCAAATTCCTCTCTAGAAATATCAGTAGAAGGACAAGTAATTTTGTAACAACCAGTTAAATAAATGCTGTCTGATGCTTCGGTGAATGCAATAGAAAGATGAGTTAGTAGCTTGACCAACTCATCTCCCTGTAGGTCTGTTCTCTACAGAACATTTTGTCTCTACAGAGCATTTTGTAATGGCTTAAATGATTAGCTCAAAGGGAGTCCTTCTTATACTTACTTAATGGATCTGAAAGCCATTATAATAGAAGTCAGTCTGGAAGCATTATTGCACAATCTGTTTCATACTGTGGGCCGGAAGGGAAATAGTACAACTTAGAGGTAAAATATAGTTCTTAATATCTACATTTACAATAATGGAAATAACATAAAGGACATTAGATCATGACTAAACTTCCTGTGAAAGAAATATGCATGTATTTCCTTTGCAAACAATTATAAAATTATTTATTTTCAATATTAAAAGCAATATATTGGTGCAAAATATGCAATATCATTGATGTTTTCAGCAGAAATACTAAGAATGCTGGGAAAAGAATTTGATATTTGTTTAAAAACATGTAAGTACTCAACAATCATTTCTTCATTAATGTAAATGCTGTCAATTTCTTAAAATATTTATTACAGTTCTTGCATATATTTTGATAATTTGTTATATATATAAGGTTGTGTAAATAGTCAAATCCCTGCTCTAAATTATATTAACCCTGGGTCTGGAAGTTATAATTCAAATATAGCATGATTTTGATCCAAACAAAGAAATTGTTTGTATTTTAATCCCTCATATTTCCATTAAAAAACCATTGTCAAGCCTTCAGACCTTTAATCCAAAATCTAACAGGTTGGTT
>NW_005063267.1:0-936 GCF_000277835.1 Geospiza fortis | reverse complement strand
AAAAAAATCCCACAAGTGCTCCTGGAACTCTCCCTAATCTGATAAAATGATCCTGTCTCAGACTCGACTTTGCATTTTAGTTGGGAAAGAGAGCTCCAGATGGGAAAGCATCACTAAATTACCTTTCTTGGAATAATGATAGGGATAATGAGGCCTGGCCTCACCTGGAGGAGAATGCCCCACTGCAGAGATGTCAGACAAGCAGCAGGGAGATCTCGCAGCAATTTTAGGTTATCTACACACAGACAGTGACCTTTGAAGGCTTTGCCCACCAGGGAGAAGTTATGGAGCTAAGCAAGCAGGGAGAACACGTGGACATGGAGAATGATTTCCTCTGGAAACAGCTCATCCATTATTGGCAAAATAGACCCACCATGCTCCAGAACATAATTCTGAGCTTGTTCACAGCTGCGAGGGAAGCTAAAAGTCAGCCTGCCACACGTTAAAACAAAATGTGACACAGATCTCCACCAGGAAAAGGATGAACCTGCTTTGAAGATGCAGCCTGGGGTGCTTGGACAAGGTTTTACATAACCTTCTGTCCAGGTGTAAGACCTGGGGTAAAACCTGTGAGATCAAAGGGGGGCTGTGCACTGAGGGTTTTCCTGCAAATTTTATGAGGGATCCCCCTGCCCTCGCTACTTCTCATCTGATTTGGTTCAAAAATAGCAATTTTTGCTTGTCTTGGTAAGGATTTCTGCCATAAAGCCAAGGACAAATGTTTATTAGTGGATGAGCTAAAAAGTGGGAAAAGCTCCTAGGAGGGAAATCCCACTAAGGCTCTATCTCACCAAATTTCCCCCACTGACAGTGCAGACATCTGCATTTGAGCTGATCACTGAAATTAATGACTACTAAGTGCTGCAACTTACAATTCCTTGACCTATTTTAAGTGTCTGGTTTAGGCTGACTGAACTGATCCTGCAAAAAAAAAAA
>NW_005063266.1:0-936 GCF_000277835.1 Geospiza fortis | reverse complement strand
GCTGAAGAAATGGGAAGCACCCAGATGCATTTTCTGTGCATTGTGAGATGGGAAATCTGCTCAGCAAATTATCTTTTTATATCTAGTTTCTGACATTAAATGTCATTTTACAGAACATTCAGTGCTCATCAACTGACATTAGATATCACTGCAATTACCATAGGACAACCAAACATGGACATCACAGATTGCAGATGATTGGGGGGGCATATCAAAAATACAGTTTGTCCCTCACATGGACAAGTTGTGGATAAAAGTTATAAGTGTTCCCCACTGGGTCATGCTCAAGACAGGGTCAAATAGTGAAGTGATGACCTAGAATCAGTAAAATGTAAAGTGACCATAGATAAATTGATTTTTGTTTCTGTGCATCAGGTATAAAATGAGAAAAATGGGCATAATGTTCCTTATAAAGTACTTCCAGACTATTAAAAAGGGCACTGCAATACATATATTTGTGGTGAAATCTGAAATCTGTCCTGATGGGGGGATCTCTGTGTCAGTTCCACTGTCTCTGCCACCAGAGCATTTCACTGCAAGCATCTCTAAAAAGAGAAACACTCTCTATGATGATGGCATCTCATGAGACTCATCTCTTTCATTCATTAGCTGATGCATTACAGTTTATTACATCTGTAAGTTATAAAGGGAAATCTATCTAAAGAGAATGTAAAAACTCCAGCAGCCTTAAGTTTATTAACAATAGTAACTCAACCCTAAATCACTGTGTACATGAATCCATTAAAAAGGCCTTGTGCATTAGATCCTTAGGCTCTAGCATACAGGGTTTAAAGAAGGCAAATCTTAACTAGATGAAATTCTGAAGTTTACTGTGAGGCATGAGCTCAACCACTCTGCATTTTATTGTTGGTTGCAGCATGTGGTTAGTACCCAGTGCAGAGATACTCACATCTGTAACAAATAACCATTTTTTTT
>NW_005063265.1:0-936 GCF_000277835.1 Geospiza fortis | reverse complement strand
CCAGGGCTGGCTCCTGCATGGCTCAAGATGATATTAGCTGTTATTATCTACGGATATATACACGTTCTGCTTTAGGCGGCCCGAGAGCCCCGTAACTCCCTTGGGCTGCCTTGCCTTGTTATTGAGCTCTCTAACTTCCACTGACTGTTACATAACTGCCACTTTTGCATAATTTGCAATGCTTTCAGCAGGGTTTTATAGCGAAAAACAATGTGAGGAGCATACCTTTGAAATGTATATAATGCATGTGTCTTTACAAACAGACTCTGTGAATCTGCTTGTAGATAGGGCCAGTGATTTAGATCTAGAGAGTTAATGGAGGAAATTATAAGTTCTGGAAATTGTTATTAATTGACACAGACTTTACCTAAGCCAAGGCTGTGTTAAATTACTGAATTTACAGAAAAAAATCCCAGAGATTTAATATGAATAGTATTTTTTATATAAAGAAAAAGAAAAGTGGGGAGGGTGAAAGTGCTTAGTAGAGTGGAACATAGACCAGACGATTTGTGAAGCCTGTACAGGTACCACAGCCAATGAGGAAAGGAAGACGGTGATGAATCCGGGAAAATACAATTAAAGGTGTGCGGCACCCTCAACAATTTGAGAGTCCCAATGGGAACTGCTCCGTGGCCTCTCACTTTATTTGGATAATGTTACAGGACTCCTCAGTCAGCCTTCGGGGCATAAACCTCTGGCACTGTGACTTTTTCCACACATATGCAGTGTCCTTTGTCGGGTGAGAGCACAGACATTCCTCTGTGCCCGGGTCCGTGCCAGCCCCGCACAGGGCGCTGCTCTGCGGGAACGGGGACACGGGGAAGCGGTGCCCGACGCGTGTCCCCCGTGTGTTGCCGTGTGTCCCCCCATGTCCCCCTGTGTTCCCCCGGCCAGGGAGCTGCTCTGGCCCGGGATGGCCGGGCCCAGCCGCCGGGC
>NW_005063264.1:0-937 GCF_000277835.1 Geospiza fortis | reverse complement strand
ATTCTGCCACCTGCAGATGGGCACCCATGGTGGGCTGGGGACCGACACCAGGACACACACCTCATATACCCCCACCCTGCACCCCCCTCTCACTGGCCCCAGGTGCACAAGCCCCAACTTATCTTCCACAAAGAGGTAGAAGCCTTTGGGGTTCCTGCTCAGGACGGTGATGGCTGCCTCTGTCATCTCGGTGAGAGACGGGTCCAGGGTGGTGTTACGCACCAGGTTGTACTTTGTGTCCACGGGTTCAAAGAGACCTGTGAGGGAATGTGTTGGGGACAGCATCAGTGCCTGAGTGTCCCAGCACCTCTTGGGTCCTGGCACAGGGGTCATTTGTTACCCATCAAATAATTCACGTTGGGGTCGGCAGCAGCTGCCAGCATCTCTGTCCTGTTCCAGACATAGCGGGCACCCTGTGGGCAAATCCCCCGGGGGGTGAGTGGGTGCCTGTCCCTGTGCCAGGGGCAGTGGGCAGAGGAGCGTTCCTGATGCGTCACGCACCGGCCGTGCCTCCAGCCACATGTCGATGAGGTTGTTGCCATCCTCGCGTATCCCATTCTGGCTGCTGTCGGCGGGGTACTCGGGGTCCGGCGTCCCCGCGGGGGTCATGTATTTCCGACCACCACCCAGGATCACCTGGAGGGGACGAGGGGGGCAAAGTGTTGTTAGTGGGGGTGCCCTGAGGGGGGTCTGTCCCTGCTCTCCTCCTCCCACGTGCGGTGCTCACGTTGATGTCAACGTTGTGGACCAGCTGCCAGGCGATGTCCTTGCAGCCCTGCTGCCGCGCCTCCTGGGGCATGCTGGCGTCCGCGTACCAGTTCCTGTCCACCACATGAGCGTAGGTTCCCGAGGGTGAGGCGTGCTGCACCCGCGTCGTGGTCACGATGCCCACTGCCTTCCCTGCCAAACCCCGCTCATCAGGCCACACCAAGGACCC